>NC_046650.1:1265101-1555101 GCF_900324485.2 Mastacembelus armatus | reverse complement strand
ATAGGCTTGGGAAGGCTAAGCCTTCCCAAAAATTCCTTCCTAAAAATGTGGAATGACAGACTGCTGTTCTTGTTTATATTGCGCACATCATTTGGCTGATGTTAAAAATTTACAAACGTCTGTGTGTTTTGCCTGCAGTTATATTTATTACCCTACTCTTTGTATCACTTTAATGGCCCCCTCCTGCTATTGTGTTCGTTTATGTTTGGTGAATGCACCTCTGGCTGTAGCCGCTGGGCCGCTCTCTGGCCGTTCATTGATTTGTTGGTATGCCAATCAAAGGCAGTGTAGGGGGAGGGGTGGGAAGTGCGGAGTACACAAAGAAAATTGTATATACATAAAATATATTGACAGTGACATAAATTACATTTATTAAAAGAGATTGGTTGGTTTCATTTTAATCTCAGTTATAAAAAAACTTGTCAATCAGAGCATGCGTGAACTTCAAACAGCGGTTATGTATTGATATGCCAGTAGGAAAGGAGTTTCTCTTCTCTGAAACTCGACAGAATTGCTACAAGTCAGTGTAACTTTCTCAGCTGGTTCGGGTCTGTAATGTAATTCATAACGCATGTGTGAGCGTGCATTTGTCTCCCAGTGTCTTCTGCAACCTAGTTAAAAATGCAAAATGATTTCCATCTACCTTAATCACATAGGCTATCATGAACTGTATAGATAATGAAGTGAACCCACCTCCCACATTAGCCTTCCCAAACCTCAACCTCACCCGCTGCCTATGGTTTTTAGATGTGTTACTACTAGTTTAGATGGTATGGTTCTCTATGTGTGCACTGGTTCAGAAGTTTGATTGGACATGTCTGTTCCTTCAGGTATGATTAGGCTGCCCAAAGCCACAAAAACTCCTCAAAAAAGCAAGCTGGTGCCTCGACAGTCACTGGCCTCCATAGTGAAGGATTTAGGTAAGAATATGTCATGTGACCAGCACTCCTTCAATAACACTCACATTTCAAATTGCTGTTTTTGTCATCTCTGTACTGCTGTGATTGTTGATTGATGAATGTTGTGTCTCTGCAGCCATCTCAGCTCCTCTGAAATTGAAGGCATCTAGAGGACCCCCAACCCCCATCAACAGGAACCAGGCCAGCCAGCCTCGTGTGGGGCAAAGCTTGCTGGGAAAGAGAGGGTTTGATAGCGTAAGTATTTCACCCATTCGTACACCACACCCACTCTGTTCACAGCAATGTTGGTGTATCATTTAATGAAATCTGCTGACTTGAATTACAGTACAACCCAGAGATACATATATTTTCCTCACAGTGACCGATTTCACTACAGCATATTTACTTTTTGAATTTTCAGAGTAAAAGTTGGCTGAATAACTAAAACAAAAGACACTTTTTGAACTGATCCTTGGTATTGTGCCATTGTCATTAGAGTCTGTATATAAATGGAATGAAAGTTATGACAATATGGTGTACATCTTAGCCACACTACCAGTCACCCCAGCTTAAGTTACTTTTAGTTTTGTCTTCGCTAACTGTGAGCTTATTGAACCCTGTCATCTGAAACGGTTGGTGTGGTTGCCAATACTCAACAAACCCGAAGTCATAAAGAATATTCTGGTATCAGCTTGTGGTTGCATATAGTATAGCTGTTTGGCAACATGCTGAGATGTGGGCTCCCAGAACCAGCTGAACTTTTCGCTCTGTTATGGCAATTTTTCTGCTATCCTGAGGCAGCTGCCTACTCATTCTGGTGTTCAAAAGGCCCAGGCCCCTGTATTATGTGAGCATGTATTTGCCTCTCAAGTAAAACGACCTAGTTGATCCACTATCCCGGTCTTTGATTGGTCCACAGGGTACAGGGGTGCCCTACCCAGCCAATGGGAGGCCGTACACTTCAGGTATGAGGACCACCTCTCAGTCAGTCATCAAGCGGCAGAAGGTCAGCCAGGGGGAGGTGCCCAACCCTGTGGTGTTTGTGGCTACAAAGGACACCAGGTACACATAACTGTCCTAGTCTTATCATTAAAACCTTGTAAAACATAAAACCATAGAACCAAGCCGCAGTATTTTTATGTTTATGGTGGGTGGTTCCACCATTGGTTTTGGTAGATCTACCTTGATCCCAGTAACCATAGTTAATATCCAATCCAACAGCTGGTCTCACTTGTACTGAGCCAAATACTAAAGACTGCTGGGGTTAAAGATGGCAACACTGTTTTTATTAGAAAATCATGGTCACAGTCTAATGCCTTCCACAATGAAGTTATGTATTTGGGATGATGGTACACCAGCACATGTTTTTAACAGAAATTGTATTATTTTAGAAAGAAATCAAAGCCATCGTTATAGCAATCTTAGGTCTGAAATTGACTGCATCTCTTCATTCCGTGTATGTCTAGGCTGCAGCCATTTAATGAAATTTAATTGAACCTAGTGTAAACTACTGGACTAGAGTTGGCCTTGCTAATGGAGTGTTCCAGATGCAGACCTTGATGTTTTTTTTCCTATTGTTCTCTTTGACCCAGAGCTCTGAGGAAACATCTGACCCAGTCAGAAATGCGTCGGGCAGCGAGAAAACCTCATCTCCTGGTTCGCATCAAGCTACCACCACCCCCTCGCTCCCTAGCCATGCCCCTGCTCCCCTCCAGCACCAGCGAACCCATCATTCTAGAGGACTGAAGGGGATGGTCTTTTAACAGGACATGGGGGTTGGGAGGGAGTTGGGGAGGGTCTGCGCCTACTGTGGCTTTTTATTTTTCTTCTTTTCAGTATCATTTTTCTTTAGTCCTCTGTTACTTACCAAAAGTCAATGTGTCCAACACGCACACACTCAGAACACACACAAACACTTAGATCCCTGTACTTTTCTGTCATATTAGACAAGCAGACACTTATATCAACACAATGGCACACAACACCATGGGCTTTGTAGTATTTTTTTCATCAGTTTGCTCCCCCCCCCCCCCTTTTTTTTTTTTTAATACTGCCTGTTTTTAAATGTGTAATTTAAATCAAGATACATTCTGAAACAGCGGTTATAAAGCACACTTTGTGTTCCTACATGTTTCTATCTTTTTGTAAATAAACGCATCATTTAAGGGGTAAGACCCACTGTGAGGAGGTTGGGGCGTGGGTAAGTGGAAATAGACTGTGGAACATTGTAGTAGGCCAAAGGTCTAAACTGATCTGATTCAAAGATGTTATTATTATACTCCTTACTCCATTCCAGCAGGGAAAAACTGATCAGCTGTTAATGGTAACTCACTGACTGCATGTTTATTGACTGCCCACAGTCGGTGTGAGGATAACTGTTGCTACTTTTATAGGTAACTTGTCATCTTTTCCCATCATCAGTCAGAAGCCTTGTTACGGGATTAAACAATGTGCACATCAATTCCTTCCTTAGAGGTTTATTCCACCATCTAAACGTCCACTCTCTTAATACAAGTCTGTCAGAAATACTGAGTGAGCACAAAACAATCAGAGCAGTGGGGAAGTCAAGGTTTGAGGATATGCAAGCAGATGTTGAGAGATCTTGTTAGACCAAGATTTCTGATTAATATCTGTTAAGGGCTGCAACTATTATTCATTGTCAATGGGTCAGTCATTTATCGTCTTAATTAACTGATTAAAACTTTCCCTTTAAAATTTCATAATGTGTTTAGTGAATCTGGATTTTTACCATGTTTTTTTCTGTTTGTGCCAGATGGACTGAATCCTGACTTAGAATTTGCTTATCCTGACTCATCATTAAATTAGTTTTGTGTTCACTTGATAGTTTTCTTACTGTTAAACTTCCATACACTGCCCCCTTCTGCAAGGCATCACAGTAATCATTTTTTAGGAAACTGCATGAGGGTTGATGTTGCAGGCTTTCCTTTCCTGTCATGTGATTGCCAGCTTTTGATAGCCACTTTTAGCTGGTATGAAGAAAGAAGCCCCTTGACTCCTGTTTTCTTCAGCTTCCTCTCAACAAGGGGGTGATTGTCAGACTATAAAGGCTGATTAAATAAAGTGTTTGGTTGGTTTGAATGAAATGGATGCAGTTATGTTACTGGCCTGTTGATGACTCTGTTAATAAAGCAGCAATGTGTAAATGTACAGATGATCAAAAATTGTTCTGAAACTAATGTTAAACATAACAGAAAATGTCTGCAATTTAAATTATACTTTTTCATCAAATACTGAGTTAATGTGGCCTTGATACTCCTCTGTAACAGTCTGATTATGCAGAAAAGAAGTGATGTTTTTGATTATGACTGGATATGAATATGTGGAAAGAATCCTTTTGTGTGTTCATTTGTTTTGTTTATTTTTATGTCCCCGTGTGTACCATTATGAAGGAGTTATTACTAAAAGTAGGTTGTTGAGTGGATAATTTGGATAACCATATTTCGTCCATATGCCTCAGTTTATGAATTCCCACAGCAGCGAGTGGTTACACTGGTTTTATAAGCAAGTTCGGTCCCACTGTAGGCTTTGTAATATTTCTCCAAAAAAAAAAGAAAGAAATTGAAGTGTTAAGCTTGTAGCAAATAATCTGTGTAAAGAAAAGTGAAAAACTGGCAAATTGGAAACTTTTTTTTACATCTAAAGTGTATAATTCTGCTCCATTATTATGGAGATATCTTTAATAGGCTACTGTACATTGTTCTCCTTCATAGAGTGGGTGGGCTGTTCATTTGAACCAGGGGTGGCATTAAAAGGGACAGGGTGTTGATTTTTGTATGAGGGAGAGGGCAATATGCTACAATTGAAACTTTCTTAAGTGTTTTTTATTCCAATGTCTCTGTATTCTTTAATGTATCTTGATAAAAAAAAAAGAAATAAAGATCTTTTTTTTTGTGGTCAGTCATGTTTTTTTCTATATTGTGTTTATGTGTTCACCAGGTTGTTGTCATAGAGAAAAACTGAGCTTACACACTCAGTAGGGCTAACAAAGAGTTGCCTATTTACATACACAGCAGACACGTCCAGTATCCATCCCCCTCTATCCTGGGTCAGGGTTCCACCAAGTCCAGGGAAGAATCTGGATCTTCTGAAGAGGAATGGGAGCAATGTTTGCAGGTCAGAACACGGAAATATTAAATTACGACAGACTTAAAATCTACAGGTGAGAGAACATGA
Organism: Mastacembelus armatus; assembly: GCF_900324485.2. NCBI lineage: Eukaryota > Metazoa > Chordata > Actinopteri > Synbranchiformes > Mastacembelidae > Mastacembelus > Mastacembelus armatus. The sequence continues at coordinate 1,550,008 of NC_046650.1, read as the reverse complement.
GTTTTTGTGAGAATTTGAGAATGTCTCGTTTCACATTAGCTATTACAGCTATTCACTAATATGAAGAGTGACTTATTTGATTGGAATTCTAAAAACTGAATTGTATTATATATAATGTTTTGCAGAATAAACAATATTTAGGCTACACCACTATTTTGTATGAGGGACAACAACTATGCAGCCTAGTATCTTATCGGCACTGGCAGCTATAGGTTGACTGGGTTCAGGTATTCACAGCTACACGGAATTTATTTATACGCACTACGCTGACGTAATCACAGACGCTAAGCGGATTGGTCCCTCCACAGGCGTGGTCCCAGCACGTAGACATGATTGGTGGTTCGAGACAGCCTTCTGACGCTGAGCTCGGGCACACCTGAGGCTAGTTTGAAGTCAAAGCGGGATTGAGGGCCTGGTTAAAAGGTGGACGAGCAGGACTGCTGCTTTGCTGGGGACTGTTAACTGAGCAGGAGCGGTCGGGTTAATGCTATTCCATTTCCACACGTCCTCACAGTAACAGGACATCCGTTGCCCAGCCCCGTTTTGCAGCCATGTCCGAGGTAAATTAAGTGGATGCACTCTAGTTCTTAAGACTATGCTCTTTTGGACTTGACTTGAAGATGTAGCTGCTCAGGTCATGTACTAGTTTTCACAGCTAACATTATGGTTACACACTATTGGAGCAAACGTATAGGGCTTTCACAAAGGTATATAATACTTAACAGTATTAATTGTTGTGAATGTAAATATGCTAAACATTCTCTGGTTCAGTTTGTTTAATGTGGAGACTTTAATTCCTAATTAAGTATGTTAAATTTCAAACATGTGGACCAAAACTTTGTGGTCTCCATTTATTCAATTTGTTTTTTGTTTTTGTTTTTTTTGGTTTTTTTTTTGCCCAAGCATCTTAAAAATGTGCACCAAACAGCGGAGACTAGAAATGGCTAAATGGTATTTGAAGAAATTGTGGATATAATCAGTCACAATTTAGAAAAAAACATGCTGGTGAACTGATGGAGCTTTACTTTTATAGCTGTTTACTTGGTGAACATTGATTAAAATCATAGTGTCTGATAATAGCAAAGCCTGTAGCAGACTTTCTTTAACTATCCAGCACCATTTGTTTATTGCAGACATTTAACTGAAATTAAAATTGCCCTAACAAAAGATACAAGGTGACAGCAAATGGTGGGCTCGTATATAGTGTGCACTCCATGGATGGGATCTCAACTGAGCTCAGTTTGGACCGAAGACTCCCAGGACAACTAAACTTTCCATAAAAATCCATCCAAAGCAAGACTTGATTATATCATGTTCAACTCAAGCTCATAACTTTTCCTTTCTCTCAGACCAGTGGGGATGACCTGTTCCTGCCATACTACCAAGATGATGTGGACAACCTGCTACTTAGTGAGGAGGAATCGGAGGTAGAAGGCAGTGGAGGACTCTCCCTGGCAAAGGCATTGCTGCCCCTGGTAGAGTCCTCTTCCCCAGCTGTTATGCCTTGGGTCTGCTCCACACGCTACAAGACTGAGCTCTGCACCAGCTATTCCACTACTGGTTTCTGCAAGTATGCGGAGCGCTGCCAGTTTGCCCATGGCCTCCATGAGCTCCATGTTCCCTTCCGCCACCCAAAATACAAGACGGAGTTGTGCCGCAGTTACCACTCCACTGGTTACTGCTACTATGGCAGCCGCTGCCTGTTTGTCCACAGTATCAGTGAACAACGTCCTACCCTGCGCCGCCGCAGGAATGTCCCCTGTCGCACCTTCCGAGCCTTTGGCATTTGTCCATTTGGCACTCGCTGCAACTTTCTGCACTTTGAGCGGGGAGAGGTCAACAGTAATGTGGATTCTTCAGATGCTGGTGAGAAGACTCAATCTACTCCCAGCCCCCAACTCCAACCACAGAGCAAAGAATGGAAACCTCAAGGAACCCTGTGTCGCTCCTTCCAATCCTTGGGCGTCTGTCATTTTGGCACTCGCTGCAACTTCCTACATGCTGAGGGGGGAGATGTCAGCAGCGGTGCAGAGTCTCCTGATCTTGTAGAGAAGACTCAATCCACTCTCAGCCCCAAGCACCAACCACAGACCAAGGAGTGGAAGCCGCGAGGAGCTCTGTGCCAAACATTCAGCTCCTTTGGTTTCTGCCTGTATGGCACACGCTGTCGCTTCCAGCATGGTCTTCCCAGCAAGATCAAAATCCCAGAGCAGATCCAAGGGGGGTCCTTTTCCCCTGAACTGTCCCCCACTTCTCCATTCATCTCCACTTCAGCCTGTTCAACATCATCCTCTCCTCCATCAACCTCTCCTTTTGCCATTCCTCCTGTAGAAGCGCACAATGCATTCACCTTTTCCAGCCAGCACCTAAGTAACTTGCTGCTGCCTCTGGTTCTCCACCTGCAGCAGATGGAGAGTAGCAAGGCCCAGGAGATCTGGGACAACAGGGCACCTTAACTGGAAGTGGTCTTCAGAACCAGCATCAGCACTGAAAACTTTTTTTTTTTTTTTTTTTTTTTTTTAAAAGTATAAATTGAACCCTCCCCCACCTGGGACATTTATTTGTATATATTTTAAATGGGGTTGTCTGGGGTTGTCTGACCTGCTTGTGTAAGCAGGTTGATCAGATCTGTTCAGTCATAGGTCTGTCTGGAATAGGTTTGGACTTAATTTAACTGTTGTCCATACTTCATTGATGAACTGAGTAAATGACATGAATAAACACATTTTAATTTTCAACTCCGTGGTTGACTTGTTTGTGCTTCATGGTAAAACGAAGGGAGCTGAATTATGAATGTAGTGGTAAGTGGCTGAAGGCAGTTGATTCTGATACAGTAACAAACTCAATCACAAGAAGGATTAGAGTTGATGTGTAATTGCTCCCGTGAAGTGAAATCCTATGCTGTAGCAGACATTTAGACCGTATACTACCACTGGTCCTTTTCCTGTCAACATGACCGATTGTGCCCATACCCAGCTTCATAGAAACGATTCTCCCTGTTTGGAAGAACCCGACTACCCTGCTTAGAGCCTTCATGTTAGCACCTTCTAACTCATTTGGGCTGACCTAAAACCAAGTGTTACCACTAGTGCTGCTCCTCACTAATGTTGCGTGGGAGCAAATCTTCGCAGTTCGGCTCTGATTTTTAGGAAAGGCTGACACCAAAAAGTGACACTTTTGGGTGACAAGTTCATTTATACTTTCAAAGGCGTCATTAAAAAAAAAAAAAAAAAAAAAACAGATGGACCAGTAGTTATCAAACACCGACTCCTAATATTTTTTTATTTTAGTAAAGTTAGACGTATACATCTCTTCACCCAAGAGGGCGGACAAGTTTTCAGCTAACCAATCTGTAGCCTCTAAAGGATTTCAGCGACCAATCGTTGACCTGTGGCTCCTGGTACCAGTACACGGAAAATGTCAAAATACAAGTTAGCCCGAGTTTCGATGTTCTGCCGTTTTAGTTAAACCAGATTCACTTAATTGAAGAAAAAAAACCCACAATTTTTTCAGAGTCCTATACACATTTTCGCCACAAATACGACGTATTTTTGAAAAAATAAACGGACAAGCAGGTGCTTTAATTTGAAGAGTGTCACGGATGTCTTCCTTTCGTACAACGGAGCACTGTATGCAGAAGAAGGCTTTGCTCTCTACCTGCCTTGAATAATCGCCAGCTGTCTCGGCTAAGAAGGTAAAGGGTAGCTACTTCAAATATGAAACAATCTTGAATTTTCTTCGCAGCTTTTAATCAAGAACGGGCCTAAGTTAGGGTGACCGTGGCTAGCTACAACCAAACGTAATGCCTCAGCCCTAGTGCATATAAACAACTCTAACGTTATATCGAACAGCGGTAGCTAATGTTAGCTGTTTTCGTGTTACAGAAAGTAAAATGTTAACTACACGCACTTTAAATAGTAACTCATATACACAGCAATCCAGTAAACCCTGATATCGTTTAGTTAGCATGCTGAATCAACGTTAGTCCGCGCTGGCTCGTGTTTTCAGAGATCTCTACTAAATCCCACTGAAAACGGAAAATTGAAGACCTCTTGGGTTTTCTTCGCTAACAGGTAACGTTAACGTCAACATATAGGTAACACCTGAAGTCACGGTGTTTAATAATATATCTTAACTTTCCAATCACGTTACTAGCTGTACGTTAGTTCCGCAGTTGGACGAAGCTCCTCTTCCGAATAACCTATCGCCTTCACATGTAGATTACGACCAGAGTTATGCTAATAAGGTGTTTTTCTTTGCCTATTTTTCAGTGGTCGCGCTGAGCATGGCGGACCGGGAGGAGCGCCGCTTCGCCGAGGTTTCCCGGGACTCCGTCAAACTCGTGGCCGAGAGTGCAGGCGTGGAGCTCGGCGACGATGTGGCCACTCTACTGGCTGAAGACGTGTGTTACCGGCTCAGAGAAGCAGCACAGGTCAGTGCTGCCTTGGTGTATGGATAATTGCTGCACTGCAAAGTGCTATTTCCGAACAATATAGGTAGAAAATGTGTCCTAATGTGCACCGCCAGTTATTCCCATTGACCTGCAGTCTTGTTTTGTGTCGCACAGAGCAGTTCTCAGTTCATGAGACATGCCAAGAGGAGGAAGTTGACAGTGGAGGACTTCAATCGAGCTCTGAGATGGAGCAATGTGGAGGTGAGAGTATGAAGCAATGCCCACAATAATGTTCTGCCCTAGTCCTGTCTCTACGGCCTGTCTTGATATAACATGAGCAGGATATAGTGGTCACTGCCTTCAAGCTCCTGTTTGTCTGGGTGTTCACCAGGCCATTTGTGGCTACGGAGCCCAGGATGCACTTCCTTTTCGGACAGTGAAGGAAGGAGAGCTTTTTTTTATTGAGGACCGGGATATCAACCTGGTCGAGTTGGCTCTAGCCACCAACATTCCCAAAGGCTGTGCTGAGACCATGGTGCGAGGTATGACCCTCTGTTCTGTTGCAGACAGGACAGTATCATTGATGCTCCTGATGATTAATGTTCCTGATCCTGAATCAGAAGGTAGACATCTCTTACAAATTATTTCTCCTGTTTTCTTCTATTTTCATATCAGTGAATGTGTCGTACCTGGATGGGAAAGGCAACCTGGAACCACAAGGGCCAGGTAAGACAACACTACAGTAGTAGGGTTGCAGCAGCATCTCCAGTCCTCCATTATTATCTGCGAAGGAAATGCTCAGCCACAGTGCTGGGTGCACACATGTGCTTCTTACATTATAATACATAATAACTAGTTATATCTGTCAGACAGAAGAAAATAAGCTTTAAGTCTAAATACAAGCTTAATTGAGTGAAAGTACCAAAACTAATAAGCCAATTTGAGTGGTAATACAACAGCTGTCTGACCTTGTTGAATTGTCACAGTTCCCACTGCAGTACAGTCCCTGTCAGATGACCTGTTAAAGTATTACCAGCAGATCACACGGGCCATCCTGGGAGAGGACCCCCATCTCATGAAGGTAAACTGCAACTGACACCGGAGAGATATGTTGTATGGCTGGACAGCGTGTTAGTTCTGACATGTCTTCTGTCTGCATCAGGTCGCTCTGCTGGACCTCCAGTCCAATTCCAAGATTGCTGCCCTGTTGCCATACTTTGTTTATGTCATCAGTGGGGTAGGTTTGGTGAAGTCCATGAAACTGACTAATCTGCTTAAAAAAAATACCCTTTCTTTTCCATTTATTAACTTGATGATTGTATGGGTGATTCTGTCCAGGTGAAGTCAGTCAGCCATGATCTTGAGCAGCTCAATAGGCTCCTCCACATGGTTAAGAGCCTGGTCCAAAACCCCTACCTGTACCTGGGATCATATGTGCGCAGCCTGGTCTCCAGTGTTATGTACTGCATCCTGGAGCCACTGGCTGCCTCTATTAACCCGCTCAATGACCACTGGACTCTCAGGGACTATGCTGCCCTGCTTCTAAGCCACATCTTTTGGTGAGCTCATCACTCAGCAGAAATGTAATCAGCGAGTATTTGGGTAATCAAGTTACTTGTGTAAGTCATTTCCTAAAGTATTAATTCATTTATCTGGTTCCAATTTCTCATCTGTGAGATTCTCAATGCTCTTTTTTGTTTTGCGTGATAGGATTGGGCTTTAGTAATTCATATATGATGATAAAGGAACTTAAAACAATTACTGGATAAATATTATTTCTCTACTGTTACGCACCAGAATATAAGTAGTGCCATCCAGTCTGCCACTGGCGCTTCCATCTGTGAGACTTGTGTTTGAAAGTTAGTCTGGAACACAAAACAGTGCATTGATTAATCAGTGTGGTTTCTGTTTGATTTCACACTTCACAGACAATGTAAAATAAATATAAAATATTTTTGAATTGAATAAAACAATAATTGGCATATTATCTCCAAAGTTACGTGAGAGTGTTAGAAAACAGTTGCCTAATTACACATCTTGCAGCCACAGAGCAACATTACCATTTCTTGATTCATGTTTCTGTCCACCCAGTGAATGTCTGATGGAAGCCTAATATTTATTTTTGTCTTAATATTGGATTTTCTCTTTAGGACTCATGGTGATCTGGTGAGCGGACTTTACCACCAGATCCTGCTGTCACTCCAGAAAGTTCTATCTGATCCAGTGAGACCGCTCTGCTCACACTATGGAGCTGTGGTGGGGCTTCATGCTCTAGGATGGAAGGTATGGTCACTCCTGCCACATGCAAAGCTTAGCAGTTTTGTGTTTCTGTAGAAAAGCAGTCTATACAGTTCATGTAACTAGTGAAATCTAAAAGATTCAAGAAGAGTGCAACTGTATTCTGTCAGTGTCTGCACTGTTGAATAGAATCACAGGAGATATTTAGTGTCTTTGGAAAGCTTGGTATCTACCCTAGAGCCTGGCTTCATCTGAAAGGTCTATTTAATTCCTCTACATTTTTTTTTGTATTGTCTTGATTGCTCTGTTAAATGCTGTTCTATTTTTTGTTTGCTGCTTATCCTCTCTATGAAAGTAATCTCTGAATTAATCTGTGTGTGTTTTTGTTGGCAGGCTGTTGAAAGAGTGCTTTTCCCACACCTTCCTGCCTACTGGGCAAACCTGCAGGCTGTGCTGGATGACTACTCTGTTTCCAATGCCCAAGTCAAAGCTGATGGACACAAGGTCTACGGTGCCATCCTGGTTAGTACTGCAGTGATCTCAAGTCCTTCATACAGTCACGAGCCACAGTACCCCAAGTCTTGATCTAGGGGCAGTTAGAAGGTAATGGTATCCTATCAGATTGGCATTATGATAAAAGTCCAGATAGATAGGGGGAGCGAGGTCATTAAGACATTTAAAAACAAAAAGTAGCAGCTTGAATTCAACTCGATAGCGGACAGTTAGCCAGTGAAGCAATCTGATGTAGCCATGGTGGTGCACATGAGTTAAAAATCTGGCCACAGCGTTTCGGACCAGCTGAAGTTGTGACAGTGAGGTGGAATTAATCCCCTGTGCAGGACATTGCAGTAGTCCAGTCTGTTGGTAGTAAAATCATGGAGAGCTTTTGTTGGGTAAAAAGGAGATAGCAATGATTTTAACTTATCTGGGAAATGCATCTGAAAGAAACAGGATTTTACTACTGAATTTATCTGTTTGTCAAATTTCAGATCAGAGTCAAACAAAACCTGAATTGATAACAGGGTTTAAAGGGAACACTTAAAGCAGGGACAGAAAAGGATCTTGAGGGATGTACAGAAAATCGATCTTGAGGAAAACCAAAATGGCTTTTGAATAGTGATGAACATGGACGTGCACTGGAAGAAAAGTTGTGGAACTCTGATATAAAAGAACTGTTAGCTTTTAGAGAGCAGTTAATGGCAGCACATTAAACAGGAGCTCTTAATCAGTTCAGTTTCAAAATTTGAACTGAATCAAAAGTCAGTACAACAAACGAATGAATTTTGAGAAATCTCTGACGACCATAGACCACTAACACAGATGGTAGTCGTGTGGAGAGAGGAAAAGAGCAGCACAACAGTAAAGAAAGCTAAATGGCAAGCCAACCACACTGGCAACATCTTGGATATACTGTTAATCAGATCTCTGTTCCCAGCCCCTTGACACATCATTTCATTCCATTGTAACTACTTGTCACACTAAACAAAAGGCTGGTATTTTCCTCCAGGTGGCAGTGGAGCGTCTGCTGAAGATGAAGGCTCTGTCTCTATCTCAGCCAGCAGAGCGGGGTTCAAGTCTTCAACCAGGGACTCTAGTGGGCACTATGGCTTACAGGGTGAGCTCCCCTGGCCTCAGCCCCCCCCCAGAGCCTCTGTCAGACGCTGCCCTGGGAATCGCCAGCCATCTTCAGGTCGGTGGGGCTGGCTGTCCCTGGGAGGAGTGGACTCCGGTCCCCCTTCCTGCTATGTACTGCGAGCTCTACTCCTTCTTTGGAGACAGCTTGGCTGTCAGGTTTAGCACAGGACCAGGGTTTGGCAGCTACCCTGCCTTCACCCACTCCCAACTCAGTGAGACAAGGAAGGACCCCCCAGGACCTTTCTCTAACCCTGACACCACCCGTAAGATGCCACAGCTGACTGCTAACCTTAACATCAGTCCAAGGCAGGACGGGAGCCCCCGCACTGATCCGCCCCCACCCAGCTTGGCTGCTTCAGGATCAGGGAGGTAAGGCAGCAAATGTATGTAACCCTTGAAAATGTGTGTTTGTAATACCAAATGTTGACTACTGGCTGTCCTTTCCCCATCAGAGCTCTGGCTCGCTCCTCCTCCTCCTCCATGCAGCGCTCCAGGTCATCTTCATCGCGTTCAGGGCAGCGTTCATCTGGTCTGTCTCGCGACGTGTTCCCCAAAGCTCGCTTCACCTCACCTCAGACAGGACCTCCGGTGTTCTCCTTTGTCATTGGTGGGCGGCAGATGGGTCGCCGTTGCCAAGGCCGCCGTCCATTTCAGACTTCATTTGGCCCTACTCCCCCTTTGTCTGCTATTGCACCACGTGCCTATGCTCACAAACTGCCTGTTATCGGCAGGGTGGGCAAACCAATACGCCGCTGGGCATGTTCTCATTACTCCCTTCATCTGCCTCTTTAATAAAAACCTCAGAAGTGGACTTCAGACTGCATTAGTGCAAAGTGTGGTTTGATATGTGTCATGGTGGAAAACACTTGGATCGTAATTCACTGAGACAACAAATGTTTCTGCTTAACAGCAAATGTGTGTATTAGTTAATTGAGAGGATAATTGGCAGGTTAAAAAATAATGGAAGTAATCATTAGTAATTTTAGTTGGATTGGAGTTTTATTTTGTCAGTATAATGAAAGTAAGCAAATACATAACTGTAGCTATAGTTTTAACAAAGGAGGAAAATACTGCTAAGGTCCAAATACCCACTAAGATTATATGTATTTTTGAATATATTGTTGGTAATTATTTGAATTAATTGTTTATAATAAATGCCCATCAGTCTGTTCTGGAGGCCAAAAGTGACAATATACAATTTATCTAACCAACTGTCCAAAACCTGAACCTAGAATCTATTATTATTGGCTATTAATCTATTACTAGAATTCTATACATTTTCTAATTTATTGGTTAGCTAATTGTTTTAGCATTATTATTTAAACTAGTGAGGACTTTTCTGTAACACCATACCACGAGACTGAAAGGATCAGCACTGACCATACTCCTAAGGACTGAGACTGAATTCCAAATCTTAAAGCTAATGGATTTAGCTTAGTTTTGTATTCCGGAGAATGTTTGTCATCTTGTAATTGTTTTCATAGAGTTTTGAGTTTAAAAATATTGCCCTGTATAATTCGGGCATGTGTGTGTCTGTGACCTACTCTGCCTTTCTAAATATTTAAAGCGTAACTAGCTTTGGGTATCTGATTGCAGTCTTTAGAGAAACACAACAGTCAGAAACAACAATGGCCCAGCTTGTCTCTTCACTGAGACTGACCTGCCAGGTGAATGTATTTCCCTGCCTGGTTCTCTGCTACCTGCTATTTATTCTGGTAGGAGGTGTGGTGTTCACAGCTGTGGAGAGGCCAGTGGAGAAGGAGCTGCGAGCCGAGGTGGCAGAGCTGTGGCGCTCCTTCCTACAGGAGAACCCCTGTGTTCAGGAGAGCAGGCTTAGTGAGCTGCTGGGGAGAGCTCTCTCTGCTCACCACAGTGATGTCGCTGTACTGAAGGCTGATGCTGAGGAGAAACGCTACGATTTTACCTCATCACTTTACTTTGTGATAGTTACTCTGACCACCATGGGTAAGATGTAGTCGAAATACTAGCTTATTTATTGATTGCTTTTCTGTCATGCCATGTGTTTTCAGAGCTTTAGTGCACCTAAAATTGTTAATCAGCAGGTCACATTTGTTTGCAATAGCGGACCTTAAGATTTTAGTTTGTCAAATTCAAATATAGTCATGTCACTTTCTGTAAATTGTAATGTACATGTTTAAAACTGCACACCATTACTAAAGTAGAAAAAAGATTACAGATTAATTTAGGTATATTTTAGGAGTTGTGCAGTTGTGCAGCCTTGTGTCTGGCATCTCTCCCTGAAGATGCAAATCTTAAGCAACAACCCACAAATATATAAATTCATTTTTGAAAAGGCTTACTAACATTTGTCTGTGAAGATTCAGTTGTCCAGGTGAAGTAATCTAGAGGCTGAGTCATGGCAACTGTACTTCTAGTTTTTAGCTTAAAACTGGAGGAGCAGTGAAACGTTTCGCCCTAAAAGCTACAAGTCCAGTTGCCATGACTCAACCTCTAGCTCACTAACATCTTAAAAATAACAGTGACATTATTACATCAATGACATTTATTTGGGACTATTTTCTGCAGCACAGTTTTCCATATTTGGTGCTCTAGTGATTACCTGTAGCAGAAAGGTGTGTATGGGACTGAGTTTAACTAAACGTCAATGGGTGTTCATTGTAATAAAGGAGCATGTCACTCAGTGCAATATCATGACATGTTTTTAATAGTTTGGGGGTTTTTGGCGCTCTAGTGTAATATTATGCCTTCCTTGTTGCCTTGTGTCCCAACCCTGGTCCTCGAGAAAAACTGTGCTGCTTGTATATCAACTATCCCTCTCCTGTCCACAGCTGATTACCAAGATCAGGTGTGTTTAACCATTCAGAAGTAGGAGGGGTAGAGATAGTTGGAAACCAAGCAGGTTCCTTGAGGACCAGAGTTGGGAACCACTGTTTTAATGTTGCTTTCTTCCTCAGGTTCTGACACTTACACCCCAAAATCTGATGAGACCAAGCTCTTCTGCATCTTTTACTGCACCCTGGGGATCCCCCTAACCCTGTTCTTCCTCACCCTCCTCTCCAACCTCCTCCTACCTATTGTCACCTATGCTCCTGTACAACACCTACATAGTTACTGGGGGTTGCCCTACACCCAGGCTGCCCTCACCCATGCCAGTCTCCTCTTTGTGATTGTCTTCTCCCTCCTCTTTCTCCTTCCTGCCCTCCTGGTCTGCATGCTGGAGCCAGACTGGAGCTTCTTGGAAGCTCTTTTCTTCTGCTTTGTCATCCTGAGCACCGTTGGTCAAGGAGGAAACTCTCTGGGAAGAAACTGGAGCTTATCAGCCAGGGAGACACAGGAACTCTTCACCACATGTAAGATAAATTACATAAGAATGATACAGACTGGACTTTGTGGGCACAGAGTAGAGAAGCTGGAATAACATCAGAGGAGCTGTAGATAGTGTCATAGAGGGTAGGTAGTATAGCTGAAGCAACCATTTTAACACAGGTCTTTAACACTAAGATCGAAATCAGCTTTTCAAAATTTATATCGGAATCAGCTTTAAAACACATTTTACTCCACTACAAAAACAATGATTATTATAATTATTGTTTAAAAATACACGCAATGGCAGACTTTGTATACACATGAGTGTTTGCAGGCTGGATATTAAATTGAAAATAAAAATCTCATTCTTTCAACAGGTTACCTGCTGGTGGGCCTAATAGTGATTATTACTTTTAGGGATACTGTCCTCCAAGTTCCCCAGGTCCGTGCAGTAATCAGACTTCTCTCTGGTCCGCAGTACACAGAATTGGAAAGTATCCATCTCAATGAACTGTCACTGAATGAAGATCACTGTGAGAAGGAGCCCCAGTACTCGCAGTCCATTTGCACCATATCATCTGTTCCTTTTGAGCTGATGAGCCCTTATTCAGAGCTCCAGAGAGCCACCACCTGTTGTCCTGACACCTCCTGATCAGCTGACCACAGCTGTCCTCCACTTTGTCCACAACACATCAGTGTCTCACAAATATTTAAATCATGAGTGCACTCATCTTCAGCCCATTATTACCCAATTTCTTTTGAGTCTGTTGACATTGTACAGTATGTATACTGAATATAAAGTTCAACTGTATTTCTTCTTTCAGTGTGCATGTGTAGTAGTATTTGCATAACTTTGGTTACCGTATATTTACATTTTGGAAGAAGAGTTAGCATGATGCTACAATTGTGGGTGCAAATGGTTTGATCTTTTTTTTCCAGGTTTCACAGTTAATATTCTTTATAAATATAAAGTCATGCACCTACACGTGGAAAATTTACTCTTTACATATGTCTGTTTGTCTATAAAGAAGAAATGGAAAACAGTCAAGTTTAGCAAAGAAAGTCAAAATAATGTTACCTGACTGCATTGGTCCCAATAATGAAAATATAATATTGATTCATTTCCACCTATTATTGGATTATAGTAAAGTCAAAATAATGTTACCTGACTGCATTGGTCCCAATAATGAAAATATAATATGGATTCATTTCCACCTATTATTGGATTATAGTAAAGTCAAAATAATGTTACCTGACTGCATTGGTCCCAATAATGAAAATATAATATTGATTCATTTCCACCTATTATTGGATTATAGTAAAGTCAAAATAATGTTACCTGACTGCATTGGTCCCAATAATGAAAATATAATATGGATTCATTTCCACCTATTATTGGATTATAGTAAAGTCAAAATAATGTTACCTGACTGCATTGGTCCCAATAATGAAAATATAATATGGATTCATTTCCACCTATTATTGGATTATAGTAAAGTCAAAATAATGTTACCTGACTGCATTGGTCCCAATAATGAAAATATAATATGGATTCATTTCCACATATTATTGGATTATAGTAAAGTCAAAATAATGTTACCTGACTGAATTGGTCCCAATAATGAAAATATAATATGGATTCATTTCCACCTATTATTGGATTATAGTAAAGTCAAAATAATGTTACCTGACTGCATTGGTCCCAATAATGAAAATATAATATGGATTCATTTCCACCTATTATTGGATTATAGTAAAGTCAAAATAATGTTACCTGACTGCATTGGTCCCAATAATGAAAATATAATATGGATTCATTTCCACCTATTATTGGATTATAGTAAAGTCAAAATAATGTTACCTGACTGCATTGGTCCCAATAATGAAAATATAATATGGATTCATTTCCACCTATTATTGGATTATAGTAAAGTCAAAATAATGTTACCTGACTGCATTGGTCCCAATAATGAAAATATAATATGGATTCATTTCCACCTATTATTGGATTATAGTAAAGTCAAAATAATGTTACCTGACTGCATTGGTCCCAATAATGAAAATATAATATGGATTCATTTCCACCTATTATTGGATTATAGTAAAGTCAAAATAATGTTACCTGACTGCATTGGTCCCAATAATGAAAATATAATATGGATTCATTTCCACATATTATTGGATTATAGTAAAGTCAAAATAATGTTACCTGACTGAATTGGTCCCAATAATGAAAATATAATATGGATTCATTTCCACCTATTATTGGATTATAGTAAAGTCAAAATAATGTTACCTGACTGCATTGGTCCCAATAATGAAAATATAATATGGATTCATTTCCACCTATTATTGGATTATAGTAAAGTCAAAATAATGTTACCTGACTGCATTGGTCCCAATAATGAAAATATAATATGGATTCATTTCCACCTATTATTGGATTATAGTAAAGTCAAAATAATGTTACCTGACTGCATTGGTCCCAATAATGAAAATATAATATGGATTCATTTCCACCTATTATTGGATTATAGTAAAGTCAAAATAATGTTACCTGACTGCATTGGTCCCAATAATGAAAATATAATATGGATTCATTTCCACCTATTATTGGATTATAGTAAAGTCAAAATAATGTTACCTGACTGCATTGGTCCCAATAATGAAAATATAATATGGATTCATTTCCACCTATTATTGGATTATAGTAAAGTCAAAATAATGTTACCTGACTGAATTGGTCCCAATAATGAAAATATAATATGGATTCATTTCCACCTATTATTGGATTATAGTAAAGTCAAAATAATGTTACCTGACTGCATTGGTCCCAATAATGAAAATATAATATGGATTCATTTCCACATATTATTGGATTATAGTAAAGTCAAAATAATGTTACCTGACTGCATTGGTCCCAATAATGAAAATATAATATGGATTCATTTCCACCTATTATTGGATTATAGTAAAGTCAAAATAATGTTACCTGACTGAATTGGTCCCAATAATGAAAATATAATATGGATTCATTTCCACCTATTATTGGATTATAGTAAAGTCAAAATAATGTTACCTGACTGCATTGGTCCCAATAATGAAAATATAATATGGATTCATTTCCACCTATTATTGGATTATAGTAAAGTCAAAATAATGTTACCTGACTGCATTGGTCCCAATAATGAAAATATAATATGGATTCATTTCCACCTATTATTGGATTATAGTAAAGTCAAAATAATGTTACCTGACTGCATTGGTCCCAATAATGAAAATATAATATGGATTCATTTCCACCTATTATTGGATTATAGTAAAGTCAAAATAATGTTACCTGACTGCATTGGTCCCAATAATAAAAATATAATATGGATATAATACTCTGATTGATTATTATTAAGTTATACTGTATGTGATTTTCTAGTTGAATACTGTATGTGATGGGTGTGGCTGCCAGTGCAAACATAGAACATTCAACCCTTTTCACCCAAGGTGAAAGGGGTTGAATAGAAGAAACCTTATAGAATAGAATAGAAGGTGTCCCAACTAACACATAGCTTCAGTGCAAGTCTGCGAGAGAGTCCTACTATGGCTGTGTTTGTATAATACACTAATCCTTTATGAGTCCTTTATTTTACCAGGTATTAAATCAGGCTTCACTCCTCTGCTATGGTTATGTTAATAAGTAAAAGCTGCTGATGCTGGATATCAGAGGCTCTGCAATCCTCAGCCTGACTTGTTTAGATAAGAGGGGTGTGGAACATCCCGGCACATACTAATTCAGTTTATCCAACCAGTACCTTATAAAACAACTTTCTAAATTAATGTTCTCATGTAACTGCAATGTTACATTACGTTGTAATAGGTGTGTACAACTTTGTTATGTTATACAATGTAATAAGTTGTTATTCTTTAGGATCAGAGTAAAAATCTAAGAAATAATTTACACAATGCTTTGGAGCAGTACATTTATAGTGAACACACTACTGAACTGAAGCTGCAGACTGTATTAGTTGGAGCTGTAACAGGAGCATGTTGTGTGTTCCCCTACTATGGCTGTGTTTGTGCAAGGCACAGGGCATTGCGCGAGGGTCTGAATCTGAGCCTGTACCCAGCAGTGCCAGCTCTAGCAGCGGACACATACAGACTCATACCTTTGCTTGTGTATGACATCATCAGTCTTGTTGGGTTACCTCCTTGACATGTTGAGTCAAGGGTGAGGTTGGAGATACATGTTTTTCAATTTTCAATTTGTATCCTATAATTATGGATCTTATATTTGGTCATTTTTAATTTAAGTGCAATCTTTGTGACTCTAATAAATGAGTGCTCAGACTTATAACAGTGCTAATAATGCATATTATAAGTATGAACAGCAGCAGTAACAGCAAGGGACAGCTTTCTTGAAGCAGACTTGTGAGTTTGTACAAAAACATACATATAAAGTTTTTATAGTGACACTGAAAGAAATGGTGTAGCTGTACCAAGGCTTCTTTTGTTGCTATTGTGTTTTCAGCTGAGTCACTGTTGAGTGCCTTCATTGTGCTTCTCCAAGAGTCAGCAGTTTATAGTTTTGTGCTGTAGCTCAGTGCTCTGGCAGAGACAGGGATGGTGATGGTCATGACACTTTTGTGATGACTGGTAACAATACACACTAGCCTCCTCAGCGCTGAGTCAGACACTGTGTCAAATGCCACAGCTAACTGTTGTCCCCAGTTCTGACTCTGCTCTTAGACACAAAAAGCCTTAAAAGCTTACCAGTTCACATGATCAGCACCATTTGATTCAAGAGGCATGGACGATTGACTTAAAGCTCTGGGACAGGAAACTGGCTGAAACTTTGTCACTGCTGTAAAATCACTACCACTGGGTTATGTTTAAGGCTGCATTAATTAATATTAATGCATTAATTAATATTAATGCATAGTAGTAAAAAGATACATTGAACTAGCAGTATAGTTAAGGACAGGTTAAAGTAAATACAATAATTTATAGCTGCACCATTATAAAGCTTCAAAATGTGCATAATTTAAAAATAAATCAGTTATTATGAAATAACTACTTTGAATAAATACACACACAACATATGACTATGAATTTAAAGTAATGAAACATCTTTTTAATTCAGCTCATTAATATAAAAACGGTTTATTTGACAATGTTGCTTTCCCCAATGTCCTTTGTTTGTTTAATAATGCTGTTTTGTGGCACAATGCTGTTGTCTGTGAGTCAAGGCCAGAAGGTGGTGTTGCCAGGGATGTGGTATGAATATGGAAAACCTGGTTACTATTTGGGTTATAATTTATTGGTCAGGTTTGGTCCTTAATTCCACAATATAAACAATAACGTACACACACACACCACACACAATCATGCATGGCAATGGCAGCAGGTTCAGCAAGGTAGTCTGGACGTCTTTCTCCTCAGCAACATTTTTTCACAATTTCCCAGGGGACCCCAGGACCCGTGCCCAGACAGCTCTAATAGAAGGCAAACCAGCCTAAAACCCTATGAACTGGAACTCCTAGGTCCCAGACGTTGTGTGCCATCCAGCTTACAGTGCACCTGAACCCAGTTCCTGTCCCTACATGTATTGGAGCCACAGAGTAGCAGCTCGATGACTGCTCTTTTTTTGGACTGTGTCCAACTAGACTCCATTGTTCAAGGCATGGCTACCAGATGCTCCCAGGCCTGGCTTTTCACAGTATATGAAAAGAAATTCATAATGACATATGTAATATTAAGTGCTTTGATGGTATATCAATCTCTGGTATATTATGGTTTGTAGAGTCTGCTTAAAAGGTCATACATGTGAACATAGTGTGGAGAGCTGCATTATGGTTTCAGGGACAGTGTGATCGCCGGTGACATAAATATTGGGCCTAAAGCTGTCGCTGCCTGTTGCCCTTGCTGTGCTTTTGACAGACAGCTCACAGGTGTGTGACTTAGTAATGCTATATTTACAAAGGTCTCAGATGGAACTGTTGGGACATCATCCCTGCAGTCTGATTACTCCACCAGTGATAAATATGAAGTAGCCTACATATTATTTTATACTAGAAAGGATGTAATTGTCTCAAGTCTGTTTTGGAATGAATATTTTATTCTGATGTGCCTTTGTGAGTTCTTTTAATCATTTTATCTATATGCAGTTCTCCAAATTTGAATGCCAGATTAGTCATTTCACATTTAATTTTACATTATCCTTCTTGTTTAATTAACTGTTCATTTATGTCTTCTGTAAATGTCATCCCCCTACAAGAGATCCTCAGGTTTGTAAGTAGTGGTTGATGCTTTTTCTATTCTATTAAATTCAATTCAGTTCAATTTTATTTGTATAGCGCACTTACAAAAAAACTCCCTTTTTAATGGAAGAAAAAACCTCCAGCAGAACCGGGCTCAGTTTGGGCGGCCATCTGCCTCGACCGGTTGGGGTGAGTGGATAGAGCAGAGAGAAAAGAACAGCAACAATAAACAACAAATAGACACTGCAGGTTGGTGGGGCCAGTAACTGCACATCAGCGATATACAGCTCCAGCTCCAACTCCATTCTGAGTAGTATAACACTGTCAACGATATGGCACTTTGACTAATAATACAGTATGTGGTATGTTCCACTGGTACATGGCACAAATGGTATGGTAAGTATGGAATTGTTTCATACCTTCATGTGTTGTGGAGCTAGGGGACAATCAAAATCAAGGGTATCAGTAGCAACATCAGTCTTTTAAATATGGAAGTTCAGAGTAGTTGGGTGGGTAGGAAGGCAACACCCGGAGAGGCCTACCACAATGCAAACTGGGAATCACACAGATTCAAGGGTTTGGTCTCTGGATGATGGCTGTGCAGGTAGACAGGGAGCTGAAGCAGTTCCCAGGGGCATCCCTACAGACGAGCAGGAATAAGGGGTTGTTAGGGAGTGCTACCCCAAGGAGAGCTGAAACCGGGGGTGTTCTGAGGTTAGCTTTACAGGCAGATACGAAGCGAAGGCCCTTCAGGTGGTTGGCCTTGTGGTTGACTGAGGCTTTTCAGGAGGACAACTGTATAGGCGACTAGGAAGCTGAGGCTTTTCTAGAGGAAGGCCTGGAAGGTGAACTGGAAGCCATGGTTTTCCACGGGGATGGCCCTAGAGGTGGCCAGGGAATGGAGGATTCTCAAGGGGTGTGATGCCCCTGACCATCAAACCCACCAACAGGAACAGGACCAGAAGTGTCATTGGCAAGGACAACTCACAGAGGAGAACAGGAACAGCAGCTCTGACTGTCAACCCACCAGAAGTGGCATCAGCAGGAATGGCAGATCCACAAAGACTAAGGACAGGAGCCCCTCCGACTGGGCTGGATTGTGTCGTGGCAGCAGACTCTGGCTTGGCAGTGGACTCTAGTGTGGCTGCTGATGACAAGGAACCACACAACACACTCACACACACACACACACACACACACACACACACACACACACACACACACACAATGACAGGTAGGTACAACAGAGGATCTGGAAATAAACAAAAGACTGATGGCAGGTTCCCAGCCAAATCAACATTAAAATGTGTTTATAAGTAAACATATAAACACTTTTTAGTGTTAAATGCAAGGAAACAAATTGTACACAGGTGAAAGCAATCAGGGACAATGAAAAACATAAAGCAGACAAAACACAAACAAAACAAGACATAAAGTTATTTTAAAATAAGGGTTCATAACCGGAAGTCATATGTCAGATCCTGACACAAAGTAGTCTAGTTAGGAAACTCTGAGATCTGAAATCTGAGGTGTCTGCATTTGAGTTTTCATATGTGCACTGTCTCAAGAAGGCATCTCCTTGTTGTTTCATACCTGTTTAAAGACAGGTTTGGCTGTGGGACTGTTTGCTGTTCCTTGTTTGGCTTAATCTAGTTTGGTGCCTGTCACACAGCTTTTGGCCAGGAATAGCATCAATTTCGTTTGTGTATTGTGGCAGCATATGAATCTTCTCCAAAGATGTAGCAAAACCTTCCAACCTTTTTGCAATATTCAGTAGGCATGACAGTACAGTGGTAATGCTTTGAATTCCCCGTATGTTGCTCCCTAGTATGAGCATCAAGCATTTTGATATGTTATTGCTAGAGGGTTCATTAGTGGTAAAAAGAGTTTTTGAACTGATGAAAAACTAATCAGCCCACTTGAGTTTCTGAATTTCAACAATAGTATTGTAGCATGTAAACTCCTTGGCTTGTTAGCATTTCCAGAAACAGTTCAGAGGATATGATCTCAATCAGTGCAGGTGCCCCATGATAGTCTGGAGACATTTTCACTCTTCTCTGTGTTAATAGCCAAAGAGAGAGAGAATTTCATTGTGTTTTTGACTGACCACGGTAAAAATTGTTTTGCTAGCTATTCTCAGTTCCCCTGGGAGAACAGTTGTCCTCCATGGCATTTCATGACAAGTACTCATGTAGAAACTGACATGCATGCAAACATGAAATCTATGCCTCCTAACACAAAAATAAAACATTTCATTCAAGATTTCTATGGGCAGCCAATTTTGAGTTAATTATAATAGATGAAACTTTATATCAGGTGGACAACCTTGACTGACCTACAACTGGGGCCTTTTATGTTGGTTAAACAGTCAGTTACATTGCAATGCCCTGTACTCCAAAACAGGATACACACCAACTGCTGATTGGCCTTCAGTCAGGAAGTGAATTGTTTAGGAATGAACTGACTGAGTTACCACCATGACCCTCTCCCCAAACCCCTAAACCCTGAAAAAAAGATTGAGCTAAAAACAAAGCAGCCTTTGTAGTCCCTGAATGTTGACATTCTGGAAGCAATTTGCTTGTCAGGTATGTATATAACCGAAGATTATGTTTATTAGCCATTAGTTTCCCAAATCCACTGTTTAATGTGACACAATTCTGTCATTTCCAAATTAAGATCTGTCATTGAAGCACACGAATCAGGAAATGCAATTCCAAGAATAGTTTCTCAGATAAACACAACCTCAACATGATGTAACTTTGGCAGAACACCAGTTTTAAAAAACTCCTATTCCCACATGTGAACACTCCCCTCTGCTCTTCATTCTTTCTTGCTTTATTTTTACCCGCCTAGATGCAGCTGCTCCCTGATGTGCCTGCAGAGTGGACTGCTGGGAAACTGCAAGGATGGCAGGACATTGACAGGGAAGGCTAAGTCCTGTAATGGAAACACCAGGAACCAGCCTAAAAGCTGGACATATGACAGGGAGACAGGTACATCATGTACTGGGATTAGACTGTATTTTTCAGCAGTACATCTAGTACAACTGGTGCCACCTCTGCTATGCAACAACAGAGGTGGCAAAATCGACTACACATTTACACTGACTATAAAAAGTGGCTTCAATGAGACATGTTGACAAAGTTCCTTTAAGGATAAAGTACACATAGTGTAAATATGTGTAATAAGTGTTTCTGTGTTATTAAAAAAAAGTAGACCATTATTCATCTATTTATTTTTCCAACTTCAGACATGACAGTATAGGTTGATATTCATGCGGCATAGTTGCATATTACCTCTGTAGCTGTAGAAATGAACGATATTTGCATGTGTGTGTGTTATTATCAGCAGTAGTGAGAAGAGCAGGGGGACCAGACAGCTCCCTAATGCAACTCCAAAACAAAATCAGACTGTATTTCTTGACACATAATCTGGAATGTAAATATCCCTTCTTGTAATGTATTGAATGCTTGGAACAAGATAAGAAGACATTCAGAAACTGACCTAGTTCTCAAGACCAGATATATTATTTGATAAACTCATGCATCAAACTAGTCAGTCAGAGCAGCTTTTTTCCATCCAGGGTGTTTACCTATGTGTGTGTGTGTTTGTGTGTTTTCTCAGAGGCTATTATATTCCCAGCTGCTCTGCATGTCAGCAACAGATTATAAATAAACTCCAGGCTAAAATGGAAAGGTCCCTCCAGCTGAGGGGGTCTTATAACAGGGGAAAACTTTCCCTGACAGGCTCACAAGTAATTTTTTTTGTGTGGAACTCAATAATTACTGTTTAGCATCTTTGAGTTCTCTTTGAATCAGTTATATTATAGTCCTCATTGTCGTGTGTCATCTTCAAAAGTCAGGCATTAATGTTCATTAATAATCAACCGTGTTCCATTATTAATATTAGACTATCTAAAGGAATATGATGTCAATGTAAGTGTGGCTTGTAAAGACCAGTATATTACTGCGTCAAGTCGGCCATAATGAACTGTAAAGAAACAGGACGTCTTGACCAGGACGGTCTGAATTTGAGTTGAATTAAAGTTGTCATGAAATAAATAAGCTTCAATAATAATTTGGCAGTTGTAAATATGAAAGATTATTTTCTGCAATTTGGGATACGATCTACTAAACAAATTTCGCATGTATAAATAGCCTGTTTTTAAAAGAGCATGTAAAAAAAACGTGTGCGTTTGTGTGTGTGTGTGTGTTAGAAGATACAGGTTATCTTTTATGACTGCTTGATAAATAGCAGGGTCTTATAATGTCGTGAGGGATGGGCGAAATGTTTGTCATGGCAGTGAATTAAAAACACTAGAACTATTGTTTAGTTAACTCTTATAAGCTGATTCTGTTATTGTTAGACTCAATATCTTAAGTTTGACCATTGGTATTAAATGTGGAGACACATTTGGGAAGCCACCTTTATGGCGTTAATAAAATGTACACAAAGTAACTGTTGACTAAACAAGCGTCTCTGTTGGGGTTTATTTTGAAATCCACAGCCTCCAGTGTTCCGGTGTGTCCTGTCAGCTTGACGCCAGCTCTCACTTGAGGCGTGTGTTTGTTTTGCAGTCTGTCTGTGGAGTGGGTGACAGACTGTGGATCACACACCTCCAGACAGGAGCTGTCAGCGAAGCAAGGGGACTTTCTTCATCTACTCCCCCCCAGTTGGAGTCCTAACACATACGTTTGCTGCGTTTTCATGCGGATTTGTCGTGTTTGTTGAGACTTGTTTGACCATGAGTTCAGTTTGGAAGCGGCTCCAGCGGGTCGGGAAGAAAGCGTCCAAGTTCCAGTTTGCGGCTTCCTTTCAAGAACTGATGATTGAATGCACAAATAAATGGTAAGTAGCGAGTGTTACGCGTATAAACAGCAAATGTGCAGTGTTTTTCGTTAACACCTTCTCTCCAGGTGTCACATTAACCGACAGCCTTATGGCGCAACATTAGGGGAAGGGAAAGTGATGCCAAACTACGCCTCTAGGAAATATCATATTTGACTTAGCTGAAGTCTTGCATGGCACAGACAAAATTACCTTCGGCAATAATTCATCCCGCTCTCCTAAATAGTATATCTGTCACTACTGAGACTCTTTTTTGTTTCGCAGCCCCGCACAGCACACGCGCTGTCCATGCGGTTTTAAAATAAAATGCTGCTTTGGATCAGACCCTCCCTTCTTCATTGTATCCTAATCGAAGTACGTGCCGTGGCATCATTGGGAGTAGCAGGCTCCAGATGACTTCCGCGTCTGCTTGTCTGTTCTGACTGTAGGTGTGACGGTCTAACTAACTAAGGCACCGTGCTAACACCGTGGCCGTGGGACTGAGCGACACTTATTGTTAGATGGACAATGTATCAGCAGCAGCCAGGATTTTGAAACAAAGACAACTCTACAAATGGCTATAAAACAGCTGTACACTATGAGCCTGGGGGAGCAATGGAGTAGTTGGATGCCTGTTAATAACATTTTATTAACTGATGATGATGATAGATACTTTATACATCCCCCATTGGGGAAATTCAGATTGTCCAGCAGCTCTTATATTTACTTAAACATAGAAATGTCACTATAAAATATAATAAACAGATAAAGGCTCCCAGTCAACATATAACATAAATAGCATAACTAACATATCAACAATTACTATTAAACAGTCTAATGGCTGTGGGGACAAAGGATCTCCTCAACTTCTCAGTTCTGCAATAATATGAGCCTCCCACTGCAACTGCTACTCCGTTTAGTCAGTATATCATGTAGAGGGTGTTTATTATTGTTCAATATAGAAAGCAGCTTCCTCCACATCTGCTGCTCCACCACAGTTCTGAGAGGGTCCAACCCCCTGCATAACACAGAACTGGCCTTTTTCACCAGTTTGTCCAGGCGCCTACAGTCTTTGTCCGTAATGCCACTCCCCCAACAGACAGCAGCATAGAACATTGTACTTGCCATGACAGTGTGGTAGAACATGCATAGCATGTCACTGCAGACACTGTACGAACCAAGCCGTCTCACGAAGAAGAGGTGGCTCTGCCCTTTTCTGTACACTGCATCCACATTGGCAGACCACTCCAGTCAGTGAAGGCCTCCAATAGGTCCCTGTACTCCCCCTCCTGTCCACTGTGCACACATACCACAACAGCCATAACATCAGAATACTTCTGAATGTGGCAAGACTCCGAGTTATACCTAAAGTCCGATGTGTAGACCGTGAACAGAAAAGGACCAAGAATAGTCCCCTGTGGAGTCCCAGTGCTGCATTCCAGTGTCCCAGAAACACATCTTCCCAGCCTGACATACTGCGGTCTAGATGACAAATAGTCCATAATCCATGACGTCAGCGAGGGGGCCACCCCCATACATAGAAGCTTGTCTCTCAGTATGGGAGGCTGTATAGTGTTGAAAGCACTGTTAAAAAAACTAGTTAAAACTAGTTAAGAATATATACTTGCAGCCACAGTGCCTATTCCAAACTGGTGTCATGTGAAGTTTTCAGTGTCTTACTTTAATACAATTTTCTGCAAAATAACTTTTTGCATGTAACACAAAAGCTGTTTAGGCCAATGGCCAAATGCTCAATATCTAAACACAAGCAGCCAAAGCTTTGTCTAAATAAAATATTGCATATAAAGTCATGTTTAAATAGAAAAGGCAGGGGTCAATAGCAGAATGTATGTTACAGCATACCCTGTATTATAGGAGGGCTTTTTGAGCTGCTAGTCCAACTGCTTCAAATTTGGCACTGCAGGAGCTCCTTTAATTCCATTGTCATTACTCACAGTGCAGTTAGCACTTGTTTCCAATCCTCCTGGCCTGCCTTATATAGTGGCCTGTCTTCTTGTCACTGTTTATGCATTTTTCAACAAGTACACAGACACCAACTAGTATTAACCTGTTTCTGATCCTGGGAGATCCTGTCAGAGAGCATGTTTAAGAAATGCTGCACTTTGTTTGCTCTGTACTACAGGATACAGTTTGATAAATTACAACATTTATCTGCAAGTGGGAGCAGACTGAGAGATAGTCAGAAGAACAACATAATCTGAAGTTGAAATTGTGTGTTTTTCTTGGGGTATATTTGAGGTGTTTTTGGAGATCAAGATGGTTTAAGAATTTTTTTACGTTGTCCCAAAGGTTGATAAAACACTTCTGGGCTTTTAGCCACTTCCCACCAGGGAAAAGAAACAGATGAACAGTATAACCTTGGTAAGTCAAATTTGTGAATCATAAATAAGAACATCAGTGAAGCAAATATAAAAAAGTAAGTGAAAATGAAACAGAAATACATCAAATATACTGTATGAAGGCAGAGCATAGGCAGCTGTATACTTAATTAGGTAATAATTCGATACTTAAGTCAATATATTCAAGTTAGAATTTGTTAAGGCCACATTTTGATATGTAGATTTTTGCAGCAAGTTAAATGTTTGGCTTAATGCATCACAATAATGACAGTATTTCATACTGTATTACATTTGTAATCAAGCCTAACATTAGGTTTTTACACAGTGTCTGAGTTTGGCTATATATGACTGTTTGGTAGATGTTCAGATGTATATCTATACTTCAGTGGACTTCATTTCTTCAACAGTGTCAAGCAGAGCAGCTCCTGGTGAGACTGTGTCTGTACATGTTCACACTTTATATGACGTCACATGAAGCTGTGAAAGGTTATGACACACAGCAGTGAACTCCAGCCTGTATATCAAAGAGAATTCAATTCAGTTCAATTCAATTTTATTTGTATAGCACCAAATCACAATACAAATAATCTCAAGACACTTTACAAAAACTAAAACTAAAAACCCAACAAATCCATATGAGCAAGCACTTGGCGACAGTGGAGAGGAAAAACTCCCTTTAACGGAAGAAAAAACCTCCAGCAGAACCGGGCTCAGTTTGGGCGGCCATCTGCCTCGACCGGGTGGGGTGAGTGGATAGAGCAGAGAGAAAAGAACAGCAACAATAAACAACAAATAGACACTGCAGGTTGGTGGGACCAGTAACTGCACATCAGCGATATACAGCTCCAGGACCAGGGACACCTGCAGAAGGTACAGAGAGAACAGAGAGAGAGGGAGAGAGAGGGAGGGAGAGAGCACAAACTAGGGGAGAGAGAGAGCACAAGGTTAGTGACATTCAATGGTGGAATATACATGTGAGGTGGGGGGTTAGGTTAGGGGAGCTCAGTGCACCGATGGTGAAGAGAAGGGTAGACAATATTAACAGCTCACAAATGTAGTCTCTTCAGGAGCATATTTAATAATAGTTGTGCAGTAGATCATAAAGATGGCTCAGACACAAGTTCTGATCCATTGTTTTGAAGTAGGAGACTTACATAAATACTCAGACTCAAACATTCCCAATGCAGTGTCCTAAAGTTGTGAGGGGAGGGAGTTTCTGAAAATGACACATCTGACAAAGCATATTGCCTCCTTCACTGTTTCTTGGGGATAACATACAAGCACAATCATTTCATAAAGTCTAAAATGAAGCGTAGGTTTGTATTTGAATTTTAGCAGTTTAATGCACAGGTGACTGATGGGTGCCAGCGCAGATGGCAATTTCAACAGTCTATGATAAGAATGTGGAAAATGTGGATCAGCTAGACAGACTGTCTTCCTGAACTGAATAGTAAAAACCACCTACATTAAGAGTTCAGATTTGTAACAGAGAGTTTAGGCAGTCATGAAATATGATTAGCAGTTGTATGACCAACAGCTTCCCTGACACCAGCATTCCCTCAAACTGATGAAAACAAATTCTTCCATGATTTACAGGAACCAGGTCAGATGTGAGTGTTTTTAAGTCCCTTGAGAGCTTCCACAAATACATGGACTAGAGAAGTTAAAACACTATTGTACACATGTAGGACAGTCTGTTGCAACAGCACTGTAACATGTCTGTGATAAACTGTGCAGCAGGTGTAGGATTGGCGTTAAGCCTCTGTGAAGTTCAGTGGGGCAGGCATCTATTTCTGTTCTCTCTGTCATTTCTTCACTCTGATCTTTCTCATCAGTCCACAGTTTGGTTCCCAGTTGTGACATGACAAGGGGACCTAGATACAGTGTTTTCACTACACTTCAACTAACAGGCCAATACTGATAATACTGATTCAGTATTTCTTGAGTTGACGCTGCGAATAGTAAATAATTATTTAATTTATTCATGCTATATCGTAATCTTCATCTCCAGTTTGGGAAACTTATAAAGAGAAACGGGATAATTTTTGCTAATTTCCCCCAGTTCAGGCAGTGGTCAAAGGCTGGAGCAACTGGGATCAGAGTTTGTCAAAGTTTGTCTAATTCTCTCAGCACACTACACAGCGCTGTTGCAGTGCAACATTTATACAATAATGTACATGTAAAAGCTGTCTGATAATGTTGATACACTTTATTGTAACCAAAGCGTAAATCAAATTCTTTTTGACCTTACCCCTCAAACAGTCCATTAACAGTCTGTCAAGAATTGAAAAATTGAATTGAATTGAAAATGTCCTCACTTCCCAAAAAATGTGTTCATTCCTATGGTATTAAACTAAAACTGGTGTGTGTGCAGCCATAGAAGAACAACCACAAGCGTCCATCCAACCCTCTGGAGTCTCTATCACTGACCTCTTGCTCACACACTCACAAGATTTTTGTTTTCTCCTGGCCAAGCTCTTTAGTTTGAAACACACATATGGGCTTGCCAGTATTGAATTCACATGATTGCTGTGGAGATAATGGGTTAATGGAGCCATTAAACAATAGTAAGACATATTAGTGGTTGTCTTATTTGATGGCAAGTTTACTTGTGACAAACAAATACATTTGGTTGTAAGAGCAACTAAGGCTGTTGGCTTAGGTTAAGTCCTTTGTATCCAGGAAGGATCAGGAAAGAGCTATTCGTGCTTTTATTTCAACTTTGTTTATTTCTATGCACTCTATGCTGGCATCAAGCCGTCCTCCTTTGTGCCTTTACAATTAGACGAAAATGCAACTACCCAACTGGTAACTAAAATAGGGATCATATTTTGCTGATGCTGGCTTCCCTTCATTACATACGGAGCCCCGGAAGGGACATGGGAGAGAAAAAATTAGATGGTTTGAAAAAATAAAAAAAAGATTACATTTTGCGAGATCCCGCAAAACATTTGCGAGATCTGAAATATTTTCATTGTAAATCTACTTCCCGGTCAGATTGTCACCATGGAAACCACAGTGATGGAGCGCACATGTCACGGCCATAGGTTTTTATTTTGAGTTTGCCCTCAAATATAAAGACGTTAAATCCGTGCTCGACAGTAAACGCGGTTTTCACATGAGTGAGACGTTTTACGACGAGAATAACCCCTTTTGTTAAGTATTCTCTTAAGGTGTCTCTCACTTAGGTAAAAACCGTGTTTACTGCCAAACACTGATTTAATGTCTCTGTATTTAAGCCCTGGCTCAAAATAAAACGATGAACGGCTCCCACACTTATGTTCGTTCCATTGTTGTCGTTTCTGTGGTGACCAGCTGACCCGGAAGTATATTAGCAATGAAAACAGCAAAACCCTAGCGTTCCATTGTACCATTAATAATAAACGCCGTCTTTCTCTTCAGGTGTCTGTCACTCAAGTGAAAACCGCGCTTACTGTCGAGCACGGATTTAACGTCTTTATATTTGATGGCAATCTCAAAATAAAAACCTATGGACGTGACATGTGCGCTCCATCGCTGTGGTTTCCATGGTGACAATCTGACCGGGAAGTAGATTTACAATGAAAATATTTGCGACCTCGCAAAAGGTCATCTTTTTTTATTTTTTCCAACCATCTATTTTTTTCTCTCCCATGTCCCTAGCGGGGCTCCGTAATTACAGGATTCAATATATGATAAAATTCTGATATACAGTAGATAGTGATGATAGATGTACTAGATACGGCATACATACATTAACTAATGTTCTCTGCTTTGATTACAGGCAACCAGACAAACTGAGAGTAGTGTGGATCAGGAGAAACAGACACCATAGTACAAAGGTAATAAAGCAAATAAGAATCAAATTCCTTTTACTTAAAGCCATTCAACATTTTTACTGACCCCTGGAGTAGAAATAGCTAAGATGTTATAGATGTAGTAGTTCCAGGAAGGTTTTCTTTAGTGTTTTAAAATTGTGTTTTGAAGACACTAAAATAAAACACAGACAACAATTCTTTGCTTCTGTTGTCCTTTCCGGTAGCTCCACAGCTGGCAGCCAGGGATTAAGAACCCTTACCGAGGCCTAGTGGTGTGGCAGGTTCCAGAGAGTTTAGCCATTACTGTCACACTTTTCAAGGTATGACATAAAGCCTCTATAATAAATGATTTGGATTACAGGCAGTGCATAACTTTAACATTAATCTGGATAGGTAATTGTATGACTAAAGCATCAACCAGTTATTTGTTTGTCTACAGGAGCCTACTGCAGAAGAGTTTGAAGACAAAGATTGGACTTTTGTCATTGAAAATGTAATTCTGCTATTTCTGAATTATACTTTATTGTGGTCTGATTTAATTTATTTTGTTTACTTCTGCCTTGATCAACTTTGACTTTTGTTTATTAGGAGACAAAGGGCCGTAGGAAGGTGTTGGCATCAGCAGATGTCAATATGAAGAAATTTGCCAGTGCCACGCCAGCCCAGTATGACGTAACGCTGAAGCTCAAACCGCTGTCAGTCAAAGTGGTGGAAGCCACACTGAAACTCAGCTTGTCTTGTATTTTTCTAAAAGAGGGCAAAGCCACGTAAGTCATAACGTTAGCTGTATATCAGTAAAAGAGCTTAAAACAGTAATTCTTCAAAGCTGTATAGGTGTGTCCCAGACCGTAGATCAGTAGTCAGTAGTTGTTCATGTAATATTTTAAGAGAATTCTTTATCATCTCTCCACAGAGATGAGGACATGCAGAGTTTGGCCAGTCTAATGAGTATGAAACAGAGTGACGTTGGAAATCTGGACGATTTTAATGACAGCGATGATGAAGTGAGCGAAGAACGCAAGACCGGCTTTGGAACTGGACAAGCTATTCACGTTACGAGTAAGACTGGGGACAAACTAGAACACCAGACTGATAATGCACAGTGACATCTGGAACAGAATCTTAATGTGATGTTTTAGTTGAAAGCAAAGACTGGTAGATCTTGCAGGTTTTGTGGTTTATGGGTTTCACATATTTAGTGGGTAAATCAGGGAATTCCCTGGGTAGCCCAGACCCTCGGTGAGCCAGACAGATAGACTGTAATATGTTTATGGAAGTAGAGTAACTGCATATTTGCTTGGTAATAATTTGATCACCTAAAAATATGAACTGGCATGATAGGGCTTACAGTAATATCTGCAGTATTATCTAATTTTGAGAATTTGTCTAGTTGAAATCTAGTTATTATTTTAGTATCAGGTTACCATGAATTACTTACTAATTAATACATATACAGTGCACAGAGGGGGCCGCAACCAAAGGTTCAACAAGGAATTAGATCTTGTCTCAAGCTCCCTAAAGGATACATCTGGCTACTGACAGCCCTGGTTACAGTGAGTTGAGGCAAAAGTATAATGTACTGTATGTGCTGCAGTTTGCAACTTACATACTACAAGATATACAGTAGGTAATTCTGTAAAAGATTAGACACCCTTGTTATCTGATCATGGTCTTTTGGTCTCCCTGTCAGTCATTACTTTGTATCAGTCATATAGACACTGATAGCCCCCTTCACCTTTTTATTTCTCTTTCAGCTAATTTTCTCAAGCTACTGCTTCTTCTTTTGTTTTCTATTTAAAACCCACTTCCCTTTTCTTTTACCCTTTCTGTATGCTGTTCCTTTTTCTTTTTGTAACAGCTTCTACCTCTTCTGCGACAAGAATACATGATCTGGCTTGGAGACCTGCAATTGAATCAGGTTCCTCAGGTAACTTTCTGCTCCTCAGTTGACTCTTCCACTTTTCACGGACCCTTACCTCCATCATCCCCTCATTTGCTAAAGTAGCTCTTGTTTCCTAACTAATCTGGGTCATTTTATTGCCCGTTAAAAAATCCACTCTTTCATCCCAATCCTCTTCCCTTTTTCACTTCTTCTCTGCCCTGCTCACTTGTGCTTTCCTCATTTCTCAATATATTGTACAACTCCATTCCTACATATTCACTTTCATCTACACACCTCTATTCTGCTTTGCTGTTCCTGTCACTGTCTTTATATAATCTATTTTCTTTGATTTCTTCATGTAATCTCATCTTTCCTCTTAATCCAGTCGCGACATTCTTCTTACTTTTCATCTTTCACTCAGTAACCTCAGCGATGGCTTGGAAAACATCTGGCATATCCTCTACCATCTCGAGTCCATGTTGTCCTCCTTTGCCTGAACCCCCACATCCAGCTCTTCCATCTTCTTTATTGCGAACCCACAAACAAGCATCAAGCACTACCCAGCAGGCTCAGCCTCCTTATAACTACTCAATTCCTGCCTTTAAACGTGCTCACCCTCCTGCTCTTCCCAAAATATTCCAGCCCAGGCCTAGATCAGGTATTGGTCAAAAGACATTCCTCTTCCTGTGAGGCCAATGGTCTCTTTTGTTTTGTATATTTTCCATTTTGAAGTGAAGAATTCTGTGAAGTGAAGAGTTCTATTCATACCACTTTTTCATGTTACCACAAACTGGAGATGCATTTGAATATGATACCAAGCTATTGCACTGTTTGTCAGTGCCAAAAAATAGTAGATTTATAGTCACAAAATTTGAGACTGAAATGCAAACCTTATCAACCACAGATTTAGCATTGTGCTGATTTGATAACTGAGAAAACTTAATGAACAATAAGATTGATGAACATTTTATAGTAGAAGATGTGCTTTGTCTAGTAGTCATTGAATTTAAGTTAAAAAAAGAAAATAGGAGTAGGTGAGTGGTGAGTTATAGTGCTGTGGAAGTGTACATTATATCGTTAGATTAGGTTTAGTGTCAAGCAGTGCTTGATTTTGACTGTATAAGACTGTATATGTATGTAGGCACAGTACTTGTTGCATTTTTCCCACCATATTTTTTTGTGATTTATTCATTCTGATAATTATCCTGAAATTAACAAGAAATGCTGAACATTTTTAGTTTAGGGTTTAGTTTTTCCTGTCTTTGTGATGTGAGAAGATGAAAATTAATCTCATGTCTTTGTGTTAAGTATTGCTAGCTAGCCTGGCTTTGTGCAAAGTTCAAAATACACCTTCCAACACATCTGTTTTAGGGTTTAAAACAGATATTGGGAAGGTTTCACATACACTTCTACTGTTTTTTTGGTTTGTCCTTCCACTTCCTCTTTTCTTTTCTCTTTTTGTCATACTTTGCTTTTTCCCTAATTGCAGCACCTCGAAGGCCCCATAGCTTCCACAGTGAACTCTGTCCAACAGCAGACTTAGAGGTCAAAACTTTCACTACTTTAGCCCATGCTAAAGCCCTCTCTACCTCTTCTCTCTCCTGCTCAACCCCTGACCCATCTCTCCAGCCTCCCACTTTCTCTGACCCCTCACAAACAGGTACTACACAATTAAAAATGTGTTTGTTTTCTCAGTTGCACTGGAATAGCTTTAGATTCAAAATAGTGGATATGGTATTGTTTTTCTGTATTTCCTTTTAGACTAATGCTATATTTACAGCCATTTGAAAAGATATATGAACTCCTTTTTAAAGAGACAATAGAAACTTTGAACTTGCATTCAATTCTTTAAAGCCATCAAAACTGATATTAACTACTCTTTTGCTAAACCTTGCAGCTTTTTAAATTTGCAGATTTTTTGGGGCTCAAACCTTTAGATGCAGCATTAGTTTTAGGATGTTATTTTGCCATTTTTTCTTTTTTTCATTGTGTATATCTTCCTCTCTGAGCTTGTGTCAGTGCCTGGGGAGCACAGAATTTTCTTTCCTCTTTTTCTGTCTCTTCCTCCTCCTCATCCTCAGCTCCCCTCAGCTCCTTCCCTCATACCCTTCCACCACCGTCTGCTTCCAGACAGCCCAAATCTTGCCTCACCTCTATATGGGAGCCAGGCTCTGGCCTCACCAGACCTACTAGCCTACCATCTGCCTCAGAGACAGGTACAGGGACAGAGAGAGTAAGCCAGACAGGTAGTTTTTAACCTGTCATAAGACAGCTTAGGTCACATATTTCATTTCATACAGCTGTTGCTATTCCTTGTGCTGTGGCTGCTTGTGTTTTTCTTCCTATCCTCCAGTGGGTTTTCCTTTTCCTTTTTTCCAGCTTCCTGGCAGAATGAATGGAGGTCTCCTAAATTTCAAGTCCCTCTTGCACAACCCACCCTCTCACCTAAGTTTCTGCTTAGCAATGATCCTGAACAGCCTGCAGTGCAGCAGAAAAAGCAGAGAATGGAGATGCAATGTAATGATGCTCTACTGTTAACCCAGCTCAATCCTAACATCATCCCCTGTTGATCAGCCTGAGCCTCCCTGTTGTACCCCTGTCGCTGTCATTCAGTTTTATATTTTTTAGTAATTCAAATTTAATGTCTTGTTACCTAATCTGACATTCATTTACTAATATGCAACTTTTATTCACTCTTCTTCATTTTGATAGAATATAGAAGTCTGCTGTGGATTTTTATCTAGTTAGACAGCTCCTGAAAATATTAACACTTTGGGAGCTGAACAAACATTAAAACTGTAAAGACATTAGGTTGTGACCCTCACTGACTTTGCCAACATGCTACATTTATATATAACGATGCTGGATATGCATGCTGTATGCTGTTTGCATGTATGAAAGAGAAAAAAAAGAAAAGATAGATGAAACATGCAATGGCCTATATTCCATATCTAAATGGATTAAGAAAACTATATAATGCTATCCTTATCTTAAAAATTAATTTGTGGTATGTTAAACTGATTTACCTTTCTTGTGCACAAGAACTAGTAATTAACAGTTTATATAAAAGGCCAAAATAAACTTTTGTCTCTGTGTATAACCTTGTACTGAACCACAGTAAATGAATTTATTGGCATGCAGTCCAGACATAACTGAATATATCTGATAGTTCCTTACAGAAGGCTGCTTCCTCTGCCTCCTCTATTTCTTTTACTTTATTCTTAAAACTCTGTCTGGCTTCATTTTTTGTTGTTCATGTTCTGTGTTATACACAGTGCTAAGTGATTACTGCGAGCACTAACACTGCACAAATGCTTGCTGAACTGATTTTGGAAATTATACTTGAGTCTGAGGTTACTGATTTCCCTCTCCTGTACCATTTTTCTTTCCTTGCTTGCCACCATCTCTTTACCCCATTATGTTTCCTCCCTGTCAGTTTCATCCTCTCTGCCCATTGATCAATTTTTGGAGCAGAAACCTCAAGGAGGGTCTGGATTTCTTCCTCCCTGGACAGCAAACTTCACCTCTACAGTAGAGAACACCTCACCTTCTCCTCTAAGTCCTCCTTCTGCTCTTGTGCTTTCTGGGGTTCCTCCTTCTCAACCAAATATATCCCAAACTACCATAGTCTCCTCCAGTGATAAAAGTGCAGGTAGAGAACCTCAAAGAAAAAAAAAATACATATTGTTTCTATATCATTAGGTTTAGCATTAAAATGAGTGACAAAGTTCTTACAATGTACAAGCACACATCTCCCCCTGCTGGTTGTTTTCACTAAAGCGGGTAAAAACTGGTCCCCATTGGTAAAAATGTTCAGCTGTGCTGGTGTGGCAGGTTAACTATAATCACATCTATGCTTTTCTTTCTCCTTAGACTTCAAAAGACAGTTGAGCACTCTGAGTGAAGAGGACACCCAGTGTACAAAACCTACAAGTATGACCAAAGAAATTTTATGAATTAGAATTAGTGATACCTATACAGAATGAATACATGACTAACCTAATGTTATATTGTTCAGCCTTTGATCCCAGAGCATCTACCAGCCAGAAGACAGAACCATTCAGGACTTCAGAAAGGAAAAGAGATGCACATTTTGGAATTGAGGTCGTTAGAGCATCACCAGGGTGAGTAAATATAAATGGCTGCTTTTTATCAAGTTTGATGTTTTTAAATATTGGTGAGGTCCACATGGCTGTGAGGAATAATCCACCCACCTAATACTTCAGCACTGTTACTGTGCTATTGATGCTATCAATTTCCAGTGTTAATTAATGCTAAGTATTTCTTATTTAATTTGATAACATATAGGGACATTCTGCCTCTTGCAGAGTACAGGCAGTGATTTAGTTAAGTTAGTTTAGAGTTAGATGTTTTGACAGTGCAGGTGAGTGTTTTCTATATAAAAACAATATATATTCTATATATATATATACATGGCACATTGCTGCTATGTGCAGTTAACAGTGCTACAGTATTTAGGGGTAGATTTTCTTCTTTGAATATAATTTTCATGAAACATTAATTGTACTGCATGTATGTTAATCCTAAGAACCTTTGCTGTCATGCATGGCAACATATTATTTGCGCTGTATAAGATTTTTGGCATCAATGTGATCTTTTGTAAAAAAATATTTTGGTCTTTTCCATACTTAAATTTGACAACTATAGAAAACTAAGGATATCTTTTTGGTGTTATTTTAATCAAAGCCAAAGGACAACTCACTGCCTGAGCACCTAAATGGATGTATATGTTATTAAAAGGCTGCATTTATATAGAACTTTGTGTTAAGCACATATCGGCTTGTCATCCATCCTAAAATGCACACCAGCGAACATTGAGTAAGGCTGGGCTTGTATGAGTTAGAATTAGAGTGGATTTATGCTGAAACATCCCAGTAGCTGAGAGAGAAACATGTTCCAGGGTCTTGACAAGTTTTGGTGTTTAGCACATAACACTTTGTATCTGAAAGGATTTACAATTACATTGCAACTCAAACTGGGGGCAACTCTGTTTTTTTCCTGAGGATGGATGTGCCTAACAAGAAAAAAAAAGACTATAAATGAGAAAGCTTTTGAATGTGTGAACAGTCAACAAGTGACATTTTTGATATGATTACTGAATGAAATTAGTATTTGCAATGGTTGTCAGTAACCCCACGTTGCCGTTCTGTGCAGTTTTGTTGTTTTGGTTTGCCAGTCTGTGTAAATTGATATACAGTACTGTATAAGGACAGCTACCCTCAGTCCACATGCTCATATGTTAGTTATTTAAATGTTACTTTGGCAGTGCAAAATGGTGAAGTGTATGAGGGGCTGGTAAAAAGAGCCAAGTATTATTTAAGAAAGTAAGTGGACTGGAAATAACAGACTAACTTTTGACATTTAGCAAAAATTAGGACTCTAAAGTGATGTGGATGTAGCTGTGCTTCTCCTGGGTCTTTGACCTGTAATACTGTGTAAGATAATAAGGCCTGAGGTAATTTAGTCTACTATATTCCTTCTAACAGCTGGTTAAGACCATGCACAGCTTGTACCTGCTACTATTGTTAAGGTCGCTAATGTAAGGTGTGATTTGTTATCGCTTGCGTTTTCCATTAACTGGTTAGGCTTGGCTTAGCAGCTCTGGCTTCAGAAACTTCATCCCACAAACAAATTCCTCTCAGCTAAAAAAATGTAAAAATGATTAAATACAGAACCTGAATCATACTGCTTATTCATTCACTGCACATGAAAGGACCTTATCCTAAAATGTGTCTGCTTTAAAAGGATTTTTTATATTACATCAAATGTCAACAAAAACAACTTTTGAAGTGTAGCAAACAATCTGGTAGTGTTGTTTTGATTGGCTAATAGTGCCTGATCATTCTTGTCATAATTTATCCCAAATTCGTTTTGACTCTTGTCATTGTGACTCTTGTGACTGCATTATCATGCTGAAGACTCTTCTTACATCATAACTCCGATCTACATTTGTTTGTTCTTCAGACCTGAGAGCTTGGCCTCACTTCTGTCCTGTAGACACTCAATCCCCTTAGCCCCAGGAATAAAATATTTTGAGATGCCAAAAACACAGATGGATCAGACAGAATCAAGCTCAACTAGGGTGTTGTCCAAAGTCCAGCCAACGCTTCCTCCCTACACTTCTGCATCTAAGCAAATCCCAGCAATTCATAATGCAACATTTACTTCAGTCAAGGAACCTCTGGTTGAGCCAAGAAGTCACTTGTCCAAGATGCCCGTTCAGTTAGGAAATCCAGTAGCCCAGCCAGAGCCTGTTCAGCATATATCCCTTTCTCCTACCATCACCCAACCTACTTCCAGATCACTTCAGGCACCTTTGTTGCATTTGCCTCAAATTGCAACCTCTGACACAAAACCAATAGGAAAGATAGGAGTAACCCATAAAAAAGATGTAACTAAGGAGTTAGGGTAAGTGTGACATGGTCTTCTTAACACATTTTCCAAGTTAACACTTCCAATGTAAAAGTAATTAATGACAATTATAGATAAATAGGTTTTTCTCAGTTATGTTTTAAAAGTTTTGTTTAGCCTTTTTGTTCTGACATCAATCTTTAACATACTCTACTCCTTCAGAAAAAACAGCATGGCTTCCCCCATGTCATCTTTTCCTAGAGACACAGATTCTACTTTTCCTCCAGTGGTGATAAACAAAACAACAGGAGCTCAGTCTCTGGAACAGTCCACAAATGCGCAGTGGGAGAAACCACAAACAGGTACTTTAAAAATTAGCCCTGCTGTTCCTATACCCATTGTGGATAAGAAAATCATATGTAACACAACTGCTTCGGACCAAGCCACTTCAAGATGGGACTCTCCATTTTTGTCAGCAGAGCATGCCACAATGAACAATTTATCAAAACAAAGAGAAGACTCTAATGTAAGTTTTGCATTGTCTGCCACAAAAAGTCGGAATTTGGACTTACAAGCTTACATGGAGGAAGGGGGAACAGAAAATGTAAAATGTTCTACGGATAACATACCACTGTGTGAAAGAGATGGGAGAGTTACACAGGAACCTGTGCTGCCAAACTCCGCAGTCTGTACTGAAGAATCATGTGTGTACATATCTAAGGTGGAGCTTGGTCCATTGTGTCCAAGAGGGATTTCTGATTTGTCATCTAGTTTAGAGTCTGAAGCTCAGACTGAAAGAACAGTGAGTGTGTCAAGTATGAAGAAGTTATTATCAAGCAACCCACAATATTCCAGGATTCCTGGCATGTCATCTCTGTATCAGTCCCCAGTTATAGCATGGCCAAATGACAGGAGCTTATTGTTTCAGAAATTACCCAGCAGGAGATTGACATTACTCCTGTATTCAGATTGTGTTGGTTCCCTTCATCAGTATTCCAGTGTTCCTGGATTCCCATCTACTTTGAAATATGAGCCAAATATTGCTTACCTTTTACCAACATGTCCCAGACTTAGCAGGCTTCCAGGTCTAGCTTCGGTTGAATCAGTAACTGGAAATAATAGGAATGTTTGGGAGAGACGTACTCTGTGGAAGAAACCACTGAATATAAAAGAAGCATTTGTTCCACACATGTCTTCTGTTCAGGAACAAGTTGTTCATGATACTAATATGATTAAAGTTATGGTGGCCATATTGCCAACATGTGCTAGAAAGGCTAGTGTTCCAGGGTTTCCTTCTGCTCCACTGCAGAAGGCAAGAGACACTCCAAGTGTGACCAGTCTACTTCCTACATGTCCCTTAAAGACAGTGATTGCAGGTATGCAATTTAGACAAGGAGTTAGGGTATATAATGACAACTGGCATGCTTTGAAGGAAAAAATTGTAGATAGGCCGTTAAGAAGTAATTTTGTTAAGGCTCCAGAAAAGTCACATGAGGGTAAGGAATGCATAAAACATATGGTCAATATACTACCCTCTTGTGCTTGGAAGGTAACCCTTCCTGGTTTTCCCTGTGTGCAACAAAAAGAACCTAGTATCCCTGGTGTTCCATTAGCATCAAAACAAGAATTTGGAAGTTTGGATATGCCCAGGCATATTGTGATGGAGAAATTGACAAGTAAAAGTAAAGTTTTGAATCAAGATATTATCCTAGATACTGCTCACAAGGTAGACAAAAAGGAACTAATCAGTTCAGTGGCATTGTTGACCATACCCCTGAAAACTGGCCCTGTAGGTATTGACACACAACCCCAGAATCTGTTACAGAGTATTGTTAGTCTTGTACCTATGTGTCCTGAACAGACCAAAACACTTGGTATGGCATCTCAGTATCAAAACAATTCACAGAACAAGGATTGGCATGCTTTAAAGACAGTAATTAGCAAAAGATCAGACAAGAATACACAAGTTTATACTCTTCAGTGTATACCAGAAGACACAAACATCCTTAAAGGTATGGTAAATATGTTGATAAGTTGCCCACAAAAAAACAAAGTTTTTGGCTTGCCCTCTGCTCCTCAACAAGGACCTACTATGGTTAATGTAATGCCTTCATGCCCCAGATGTAGTAGAATTACTGGTTTTCCTTCACAGAAACTTTGTTTGTCTAGCTGTAAGGAATGGTTTGCTTATAAAAGCTTTAAGTGGGAGAGTCCATTTATCAAAAGGGAAGCACCAGTTCTAAGTACACTTTTGTGTTTTGATTACACTACTGAAAGCATTAGTGCAATATTGCCCTCTTGTCCCAAGATTGCTTATGTACCTGGGTTTCCTTCTGCTTTGACATTATCTGATGGCCTTACTGCTGTAAATTTACTACATACTTGTACAAAGGTATCTAGAGTTCCTGGAATGCCACTTAGAAATGCAACCAAACAATCAGAGTGGCTAATGCAAAGAAAGTGCCTTATGCACCCTAAGGAGAAGTCTACAGTTATGTTACATTTACAGGATGTTAATATGTTCCTTTTTGATTGTGATATGATTCTAAATATGGTGTCCATATTGCCTTCCTGCCCACAGAGAGCCTGTTTATCAGGCTTTCCATCAGTACCATGTCAGATATTGTTAGATATACGAAATATGATTAATCTGCTGCCAACCTGTCCAACACACTCCAAAGTTTGTGGAATACCTTCTAAATTCCAGAGTAAATCTGATGAAGCACAATGGAGTGTAAACAAAATGCCACTAATGGAAAGTCTATTAACAAACCGAGGAAAACTGTCAGGAATATATGACCATAAATTGTGTTTTAGAGATAGGTCAGGGGTTAGAATTATGGTATCGATGTTGCCACCCTGTCCCAAACACTCGAATATTCCTGGAATTCCCTCTAAGGTAGGAGAAAGACCAGTGGAAAAATTAATGAAAGAGGTTCCCAGGATGTTAAAATTATTAGACACTTTCCCAAGAATCAGTAAAATTCCAGGTCTCCCTGCAAAGAACATTGCAAAAAAATATGATGACTGGTATGTGAAAGGGGATGCAGTTTGGGAATACCCATTCAACAGAAGGCATGGATGTGTTTGCCAAGACTTTACCTTTAAAAAGATGTCATATAAAGACAAAGAAATGATGAGTATGCTTGCATCATGTCCACAACAAGCCCTGAACCCTGGATTGCCATCGGCTTCTCGATTCCAAACTGCTGATTTCATTGTAGAAAAAAATCCAGACATGGTACAGATGATGCCATGTTGTCCAAGATCATCAGTTGTCATTGGTTTGCCTTCAACAGCGTCAGTGATTTCTGATTCTAAAGTAGTGGCCTGGCCAGTGGTGAAGATAAAGATGCAAGTCCACTGTCACAAAAGGTATGAATCTCTGCACAATGATGTAAGGAAGGCTGTTCTTTCTCTTGAATCTTTTTGTCCAAAAACCGATGTAGATTGTCTTCCAAATATGGTAAATATTTTGCCATCTTGCCCAAAAAAAGCTTCTGTGCTTGGGGTACCGTCGACACATGGGCACCGTTTAGGACAAGGGTGGGCAGTTAAAACACCACTGAAGTCCAGAAGAAAGCTAATTGGAAGTCATGAGTTGGAAGAACAATCCTTTTGTAAAGTTTCTGGCAGAGAGAAATCCACACAGTTTTTATTCCCTGTCCAGGATGTACCAGAGGATGTAGTTGAATCATCAACCTGTCTCACTGAGACCATTGTCAAATATTTTCCATCATCAAAGCCTGAAACTCAGGTAGATCTAACATCCTCTAAAGTTACTGGGACTGAAACATCATGGGGCGAGGGCAGCCAAATCAGATTATATCTTGACTCAAAGGAAACAAAATCTAATATGTGCTCGCCTTTGGAGAAGCCTAAAGATAAAGAAGGCTTTTGGATACCAGTTGAAAATGAGGAGGCAGTCATTCTAGGAAAAGGGTGAGTGAGTTGAAACGTTGGAGGTAGAATACTGTGATTTAAATGAGTCAGTATTTAAAAATTTGCTTTCTTATTCTGTTTTCAGAAACTTGCATTACAGATTGTGGCACTCTGTTCCTGACATGCCACTAATCTTGAGTGTTAGGAAGAGGTGGGTTTCTTTGTTCTCCGCAGAAATTATGTGATGCATTTAAAAAATTATGCATTTTGCACCATCTCAACTCCATTTGTATGTCTCATTTATGGCAGAATTTGTGATTAATCTATGTGTTTTTTTTTGTTTGTTTTTTTGCTTTGTGTTATTACATGGTTTAGGAATTCATAAATGTTCTTCCCTCTTGTCACTTATCAGCACTTTGAGTTTTAAGGGTACTCAAGAAATACAGATCTTAGTGTAAGAGAGGGGACATATTGTAGGTCAGGGTCATGCCTTCCTATCTTTAGTAGTCACTCATGTCATTATTATGTGACACTGTGGATCCAGGGTGTTAGATAAGTGCTCTATGTGCAGGCTCTGAGAGAGAAAGGATAGGTAATATTCTGGTGGGTCTTATGGTCCTTAAAAAAATATGGTAGTTGTTTTATTGTTGTCCTGCTGGAAACAATACGCTTATTATGCACAGCATCAGGAACTGGTTGTGAGAACGAAAGGGGATAAAAGTGTGAAATTTTGTCAAAAATTGTGAGAAATGCAGGAGAATTTTAAACGCAGGAGGAAATAAAGAGAGGGTAGTGAAAAATGGGGGTCTCTCTGGAGGTGTTGGCAAATATGGCTGTATACCTAGGGGAATTAAATTTTTAATTTAAGGAGAGCCACAATTAATTTCATGGAAATACACAGTTCACTATAAATTTTCAGTTGCTGACTTTATAAAAAAGTATATCGGGTGCAGTGGGATATACTGCTTTGGAGGGATATACTGTGAAGAACTTAAGTTGAAGTATTTTTTATCATGTAACAACACTGGCTATTTATACCGCTGGCTGTTCTACCTGTAGAATCTACCTCTGTGGCATGAAGCTTTGCTTCCAGTACTTGAACTTTTAAAGACTTGTGAATAATTGCTTTAATAGAATCTGGTTTAAAATTGGAGTGAATAACATTTGTTAAATTTGCTTGCATGTGACTAAAATACTTACTTTAAAAGGATAACAAGCAGCAACATAAAGTTTTACTTCCAACTTTGCTATCAGACATTAATTAGCTGTAATTACATCATGAAACAATGATTTATTGTAGAATCTTGTATAGACATATTGGACTGTTGGTAATAGAAATAATGTGCTAATACTCTTATTATTTGTATCTGGCACATTCGACTTTGACTGTAATTTCTATTTACCTTCTCTTCAGACAAGAAAACGAGGTTTCACTACAGCCCCCATGCCCAGTTGTTGCTGGTGCAGCAGAACTCTCTTCTCAATCCCAAATAAATAATGCTGAACATCAGTTAGACAACCTTTCTACAAACAGGACCGTACTATGGGAGGAGCTACCAAAGGCAACCACACAAAAATGTCCTAACAACAGGACCATACTATGGGAGGAGTTACCAAAGGCAACCCAACAAAAATGTCCTAACAACAGGACCATACTATGGGAGGAGCTACCAAAGGCAACCCAACAAAAATGTCCTAACAACAGGATCAAACCATGGGAGGAGTTAACAACAGAGAGTACAGAGGCAACATCAGAGAAAGAAGTGGATATGATAACGGAAATTGTCAGCCCGGGTGCTGCCATGGTGTTAGACAGCGATGATGAAATAAGGACAAAGACAGAAGCTGGAGTGGCAGTTCTGTTGCCAACATGCCCAACAATCAGTCGCATATTT
This sequence comes from Mastacembelus armatus, assembly GCF_900324485.2. Classification (NCBI taxonomy): domain Eukaryota; kingdom Metazoa; phylum Chordata; class Actinopteri; order Synbranchiformes; family Mastacembelidae; genus Mastacembelus; species Mastacembelus armatus. The sequence continues at coordinate 1,507,188 of NC_046650.1, read as the reverse complement.
GAATTTTCTGCTACTGCTGAACAAACGAATGAATGCCTACTGGACAGTGAGTCTACTTGGAATAAACCAACAAAAGATAATAAAATTATAAACACCAAATCTGCTCTTCATTTAAAAGGACACACAAGCTTTGTAGAACAAATGGTGAATATAAACTCTTCCCACCATGTGAAGCCAAAGACTGAGACTGAGTACAAACAGTCAACGTTTTTGGAAACCTGCCCTATCATGACAAATATTGCTGGAGTACCATCCAAATTGGCGATAAAAGGAAAACAACATTGGCTTACAGATCAAAGGCTAATCTGGGAAAAACAATCAAAAATGAAGGAAATATTGCTATCAGATTCATTAAAGAAGAATGAAAAGAATAAGGAAATGCCTTTACTAATACTGTGTTGTCCTAGAGAGGCCAGAAATCCAGGATTCCCCTCTGTACAACAACATACTATAATATATGACAGGCCAAGTTTGGTGGACATTTATTCCTGTTGTTCAAGTGTATCTACAATACCTGGCTCACCGTCTGTCAGTGAAGTCATTAACAGATCATGGGTATCTCAACAGGATCCACTTTTAAAGAAGAAAATGATGTCACCAAAAGAGAAGGATGAAATTAAACAGATGGAGGTTTTGGAACCAACTATACCAAAGCATTCTTGCATACCAGAAATTCCTGCATTTTCACAATCTGCAGTATGTGATGAATCAGATATGGTGAATCTTTCAATTGGTTGCCCAAAATCTTCCTTCGCCGAAGGTATTCCAGCATTAGAAGAGCATTGTTTGATTAAAATCTGGGATACACTTTACAAACCTTTAGTGGAAACACCACCAAAAGTCAACATAGTGATGATTGAAGATAGAGTTTACAGTGATGAATTGAAGGCCATGTCAACTTTATTCCAAAGTTGTCCAAAGGAGGCTTCTATCCCTGGATTTCCATCTGCTCTGGAACATACAGGAATCTACAGTGAGTCTAGTAGGGTCAGTGTACTTCTGGCTGCTTCCAGTATGACTGGTTTTCCACTGGAAAAAACTAACAGCAAAGACTGGGACACTGCTCATCAGTCATTAAAGGGGGAACGAGATCAAAAGGAGTTGTTGGCAGAGAACTATAAAATAAGCCTAGATGTTGCAAAAACTATTTCTCTTGCACTCAGTTGCTCAGGAGAATCACATGTCACTGGCTTTCCCTCTGCACCAAAAGCCAGAATGATTTATGCTGCTGTCAGTTTTTCAACTTCATGCTCAAAAGTGTCACAGATATTAGGGTTTCCATCATCTCATAGTTCTAAAGAGTGGGCAGTGAGCAGGGAGCCACTGTTTCAACCAAGAATGAAAGTAAGGCAGGTGTCACTCATTTACAGATGTGAAATAGATAATACAGCAATGAAAGCAATGGTTTCCCTGGTACCAACCTGTCCCAAAAAGGCACTGTTGCCTGGATTCCCTTCTCATCCAAGTCCCCTAAGTGGGGGTTGTACCCCAGATATTATCAGTCTTTTTACACTGCGCAGCCAATTTTCCAAAATACCTGGCTTCCCATCAGTTGATGGAAGTATGCATGTAAGATGGTTAACCCAAAATAAGCCATTGTTAAAGAGGCTTCCAAAGAAGGGGATCATATTTGACACATCAAATAACAACAGAAAGATAATGAAGAACATGGTTTCCTGTGTACCATCCTGTCCTAAGGTGTCAAGTATTCCTGGTTTCCCATCTATACCAAAATCTAACACAGTGCAGTCTGGCCTCAGTGTGGCCAGCCTCCTTCCTATGTGCCCCCTTCATTCCATAATACCTGGATTTTCATCAGTTGAAGGACATAAAAACAAAGGATGGTTTGCTGAAATGGGTTCATTAATGCACAGAGCCCAAAAGAATATTAAGTTTAGGATTCACAGCTCACCAATCAGCATAGACAAATCAAACAACATGATTAGTTTGGTTTCTTCTTGTCCAGCAGTATCAAAGATTCCAGGCTTCCCATCTGTCCCCCAGTTTAGTATGCTGCGACTTGTACCTGTTTGCCCCAAAGTATCCACTGTCCCAGGATTTGCATCATTTGAAGTGGCCTCAAAATTCCATTGGCTAATGGATCAACAGACTTTGTTTAATAAGCTTCCAAAGGACACAGTTGTGATTCACAATAGAAGTCAAGAAACTGTGAATGCCATGTTGCACTTAGCCCCGTCTTGCCCAGAAGCATCCAGGATTCCTGGGTTCCCTTCTTTTCCTCAAACCAAATCTAAGACTGAAACCAAAATGATAAGTCTTGTACCTTGCTGTACCAGCGCTTCAAGTGTCAAAGGATTTGCATCTATGTCTACAGTCCACAGCACAAGGTGGCTAAGTGAAACAAAACCAATTTTGATAAAGCCTCAGAAGAAGAGGGCAGCAAGTATAATAGCACTTGCTAAACAGGATAAGCAGTATTGCTACATAAAAAGCATGGTGACACTAGTGACATCCTGCCCAAAACAGGCCAGAATATATGGAGTCCCTTCTGCAGACAGACCACCAGACATGGTCAGCTTATACACATCTGTACCATGGGTTTCATGTATGCCAGGTTTTCCATCAGCAAATACGCTTAGTTCTGAATTTATAAATATGCAAACTAGGACAACACACAGCAAGCCCTTGTTTGAGAAACTGCAGAATGAGAAGATTTTTCTTATTGCGAAGTTTCCAACTAAACATAAACATGATGAAATCAAGTACATGGTAGCAATGGCTCCGTCATGTCCACATTTGACTCAAATTTTTGGATTCCCCAGCGTTTCACTGTGGAAACCAACAGGCAAACAAACAGTTACTTCTTCTACATTTTCTTCTGCTTCTGCTTTGAAAGAATTGCCTCATGTACAGTCAACTTTGACATATCTCAAAGATTCAAGAATACCTGGTGTTCCCCCCACATTAATTAGGAGCTCCAGTACAGAACTTGCATACGGTGAGACATTTATAGCAAGCAAGCTCACATTCATTTTCCTTTGTCTTGTTTCTTTTCACATATTTTACTGTTTATTTTTATGAAATTCAAAGGTGGTGCAAATCAAAACATAGAAGATTCTGTAAATAATGGGTAAGTTAGAAAACCTAGTGCTCTTGCATTGTTTGCTGTGAAAGGGACTGATCTTGTACTTCTCTAACATAGACTGATTGAGCCAGTAGCTTTGGTAATATGAGACTGCATGGTGAAGTTCAGCATTTGTGTGAAGAGTACATTTCTTTTTTGCATTGGCCTTGTATTGAGGTTTACCACTTGAGGTTTAAAAATCATGCCTTAACACTTTATATTTGGGTTCTCAGCAAATTACAAAATGAACAGAAGGCAGCAGAGGCGGCCCAGACAATGAAGACATCTCTGGACACATCAGAGCCAGCAAGGGTTTTGGGTTGGGAAGTACTGGAAGCAGAGGGAGCAATAACGGAAAAACAGGCAGAATCTTCTATCTCAGTGAAGGAGGAAGAGACCTCAGGATTAGTAAAGGCTATTGTGGGTGTTTTTCACAAAGGGTAAGATTGATCTGAAAGGTAATAGTATATAGCATGCAAAACAGTGTGCATCAGTTATTACTAATCCTGGGAATTAACCAACTAAAGGTTTTGGGATGTGTGACATCAAAACCTTACTCACAAAACCTGTTTTTTTGGATTGAGGACAAGTTCACATTTTATATCTCTGTTTTAATGGGCACTTCATTTTAAAATTGAGTGGATGGTAAAATACTAAGGCCTTTGTGATTTTTATGGTCATTTATGTCATATATTAAGCTCACAGTGATTTCTGAATGCAGCTTCCTGGATTGATGTTGACAAAGTCAGAATTGAAGTAAATACTGTGCTTTTGCATGGACATTTTTGGCACTATACGCAATACACAATAGTGTCTTTAATCAGTTACATGTTTGTTGAAACCATTGTTTTGACATAGTTCCAGGTTTTACTCACTTGCTGTGCTATTCATTTCTCACAGTTATGAAACCGTAGCATCCATTTTGGGGCCATCTAGTTCTTCTTTAATTGAAGTGGATTGCCAACCCAGGCCCATAGACCCAGTCTCCTCTATGGCCCTGAATGAGGAGACAGTGACCCCTTCAGATAAGTTTTTTCCACATTCTGTGGACAGCATTACTCCCATACAGAAGATAGAAGGGCATTTTGAAGACATTTACACAAAACATAACATTGAATATCCAACAAGTGCAGAACCTTATATGTGGAACTTGGTAGGTGATCAAGCGACGTCTCCATCACCAGCTGAGAGTGATCATAGATTTTTAGTTTGTGCGGGCATGAAGAAATGGCCACCACTCACAGAGGCTGACATCACCGAAATATCAAATGAAGATGGAGAACATTTAGAGAAAGAAGATGCCTTTCTTGATGAAAGTGATACAAAGGAAAGCTTATTCCCTGAGCAGGACTCATCATTATACCCTGAAAGTTTGTTAGCAAGGCATGAGATCAAGACAGAACAAGATGAGATTAGAATAGTGCCATCTTCAAAGCTGGATAAAGGGTGAGTGTTGGCAGACTATGACCCACTTAAGTTTTTAATTGCATGGTGTGACAATGTATGTTCTGCATTTTTGTCGATAATTTAATGTCTTTTCCCTGGTTAAGGAATAAGTGGGTATAGATGATGGATGGATTTAATGTCATTTGTTTTGCTTACAGTATGAACCTGTACTATCCAAAAAATTGTCATGGTCAGCTTTGTAATAGCTGAAGGATTGGCAATATTGCTAATTTTGTTGTTGTACATAGGTGTTAACTTTGTGTCCTTTGTTGACTTAGTGCATGTGCAATGACTGTGCATGCGCATAAATAAACCAGATTGTTGAAAATCGGGGTCAGTTGTGTTGTACAACGTGTGACAAGATTTGGTTCATGTCTTTTTGCTTGAGTAGATTTGGTTTGAGATGAGTGCGTTACACAATTTTAAAGTCAAGAACAGTAAATTCTGAAGCATGTCCTTTCTTTTCCTTAAGCCCCAAACAACAAAGCATTGAGGACATATCTGCATATTCCACGCAGCCTGTAAAGGATGACAGTAAACATAGGGAGGTACTCTTGGATAAACCGTCACATGATCAAAACAGTCCAGTTGGACCACATAGTGACATTGGTGTCCCTCAGCAGGACAGGAAACCAAAAAGACAAGTTCAAAAACCTCAACAAAAAGGGCAGGATCAAGAAAAAGACGCCGTTCCAATACAGCCACTCAGAAAGAAAGATAGTTTAACAAAGGACACCAAACAGAAATTTATTGAATTATCTGTCAAGCTTCACCCTGAAGTTATTTCAGTACAGGCTGTAAGGGAGTCTGCCACTGGTGAGATGATTTCCACCCAACCAGCCAATTACTTTGCCCCATCTTGTAGCATAAAGTCAGAAGATGGTAGTATTCCTGAAACTGTAAAAGGACACACAGTTCAAAATAAACACACACTGGAAGCTGAATCTGTGCAATTATCTATGGATGTCGTTCCTCCCCCTCGTGGGAAAGCAAGAGATAGTAGTTTGCTACCTGAAACTCCACAGAAAACTGCCCCTTCCAAGCCCCTCAGGAAAAAAAACAGTATTACCAGAGAGAAATCTATTCTAATAGTTCATGATCAGCAATATTTAAAAGACCAAGCTAATGCTGCTTTGGAAACGTCTGATCCTGTACTTCCCCAACCCTGTGAGATAAGTTCTGATGTCTCAGGTAAACATTCAAAGAACATCAAACACCCACTACAAATTAACAGCATCACCCCAAAGCCAGAACCTGAGATATTTCATGCCAAGCAAACGTCTTTATCAATAATCAAGAAGATATGTCTTCCACAACATGGCAAGAAATTGTCTTTAAGCAAACGTGGCAAAATGGACAGTGACAAGAGAATTACAGAACACAATTATGCCGCAAATAGGGAATCTGTAAAACCAGAATGGAATGACAACCCTACAATGGGTAATATGGAAAAGACAAAACAATCAAGGAAAGCTGGTGATACATCTGTCAGGATGATCAACATCACCTCTCAGAAATCAGAGCCTGCACCAGAGATAGCAAAGGCAGAAAGAGATATACAAACAACTTATCCTATTCCAAGGCCTCATGTAAAGAAACATTTCAGTGGCTCCTTCCCTGATGACTTTACAGCTACAGAGACCTCAGTTCAGGCTTCCATTGGAGAAGGGGCCCAGGTAGAAAGACAAGGTTGTCCTTCATCCATTTCCTCAACAACTAAAGAATTGTCAGTGGAGCAACATAGCAAAGACCTTTCCCCAGTTTATATAGGTGTTGAGCCTTTAATGTCTGCAGAAGAAGCAGGTGTACATTTGAGGAAAAGCAGACTGACCATTGATAGCAGCGTTCAAGTAGTGGATGATGATACTTCAGAGATGACACCAAGACCCTCAAGCTTGCCAGTACCAAAACCAAGAATAAAGAAATGTCTCAGTGATACGTTCTCAGATGACATTACAGTTTCACTACCTCCCAGCCAGCCTCACACAATATCTGATACCACTGATTGTAAAACAGTCCAACACAATGAACAGTCAGACTTGCTTGTTTCATTGCCTTGTGCCAAAAAAGGTCTTAATACAACTTATTCAGATAGCACACCACACAGTTTAGTCCACCTAGAAATGGAATTGTCTCAGATATCCCAAAAAGATACACCTGTCACCAGCAAGGAGATAAAGGAAGGATCAATATTACTGGATTCAAGTGTGATCTCTAAAGGAGGGTTTGTCACAATCCAAGGTGAAGGTGTTACATCAGAGTTGGAACAGCAAGTGCTAGCCGCAATGCAAGATGAAGAATTACCTCACCCAGATGTTGTTGAAGATACTGAGAAGAAAGTGGATGAAATCTTTGAAGGCTGGACCTTAGCAGATAAACCTGTTGTTGCAGATGACCCAGAGAGTGTTAGAGAGACAGTGTCAGAGGAGGCTCACATGGAAAAAATCCTGGAAGCAGAGGATGGTAGAGACCTTGCTTCCACTGTTGTATGCGCCCAGGAAGAATGGCTTCATATTGAGGATGAAAAAGACAGCACACAAATGAAAATAAGCTCAAGAAAGGAAATGAGGGATGAAGATTTGGACTTTGGTTTTGTGTCAGTAGATCTAATGGCTCATTGTATAGAGGAACAAAGGTAAGAGTCGGCACACTTTAAGGTGATGGGATTGCACTCTTATCTGAGAAATCTGTTTTGTGTCAGTTTTTCTCTGTATACAATAAATCTAACATTTAATTATCGTACATGTATGTGGTTTTATTAACAGCACAATTTGAAAGTCATCAGTAACCAGTGTTTGGCTCTTTGGAGTATTTCTGGTTTAAAATAAATTGTGAAAGTTATTGATTACTCTGCTTTGTTTTTTCTGTATTACCAGGCAAAGGGACAAAGCAGAAGAAACTTCAAATAGGCCAGTACCTGTGCCCAGAGGGAAGAAGCGTTTGAGTGGTTCTTATCTAGACAGCAGCAGCTCACAAGATGTCAGCCTCCACCAAACTAGTGAACCAATAACACCTGAGAGAAAAGCTGCAGATGATGCTGCCTCTGCAGAAGTATGTTAAAGCTGCTCCAATCAATAATTGTATATTAACACAGTGTTTTAATTGATCAAATGACTGTGTTCACTGAGCTTTTAGCTTGGTTTTGGTTAAAGGCCTGCAAACTCTGTTCACATCAACCTCATTTGTCACCGCTGCCTGAACCAAACAGTAAATAAACTTAGAGACTAGGCATTGAAGAAAGTAGAAGTATAGTAGGTATTGAACATATTTCCAATGGATGGAAACATAACTTCAAATGATGTGTTATGTTAATGGAACATAATGTAAAAATGTTTCCTTTGAAATTCTGTTATCCCCCAAAAACCTATATTATTATTAAACCTTAATTCAGCTTTAGTAATGTGTAGTCATTTACAAGCTCGAATGTGACAGTTGAAGGGGGTTTCTGTACTGTAATGTTCTGAATCTAATTTATATTGCAGTAATTCCCCGGTATTGTTATTGTGTGTGTTTTAAAACCAGTTAGGAAGTCCTATCTTAGTGACATCCAGTCAGTCTCTACTGGAGTGGTGTCAGGAAGTCACACAAGGTCACAAGGGAGTGAAGATCACCAACTTCAGCACCTCGTGGAGGAATGGCCTGGCCTTTTGCGCTATCTTGCATCACTTCCACCCAGAAAAGATGTAAGAAACTGTTAAAACACTGCTCTTACTGTGTACTCTGTTTTATGTGTTAATTTTATCTTAGTTTTCCTTTGTATAGTAATTATGAACTGCTGGACCCGTATGACATCAAATATAACAACAAAAAGGTAAATAATGATTGGTTAGCTGCTGAGTAAAGTACCAACATACAGTAGTGTGACTGTAACAATTTTCATCTTTTGATTGAAAAGTCCTAATATAATCCTTTCATCCATCTACTTTTCTACATGTTGCAGGCCTTTGATGGCTTTGCAGAACTTGGCATTTCTAGGCTAATGGAGCCTTCAGACATGGTCATGCTAGCAGTCCCTGATCGCCTCATTGTAATGACCTATCTCAATCAGATACGCACCCATTTCACTGGCCAGGAGCTCAGTGTGATTCACATAGAGAAGGACAGCAGTGAGTCTAGTTATGCAGTAGCAGGGGATCGACAAGAGGACCCTGAGGAAGCTGTTCGCTACTGCACCCAGAGACTCCAGGAGGAGGGTCTAAATCTTGAGACTAACGGGACTTCAGGAACAGCAGAGAAAGACAGTAATAATAGACAGGATGTGGTTCCACCTCCCAGAAGCAAACGTTTGCAGGTTGGGGCAGGTGGGGCTCAGTCTCCAGTGCCACCACCAAGGACCTATTTCATGTCCAGGTCTGGATTTTCTCATGTCAAAGATGCTGATCTTGTCAAGAAGCGTAGGTCACAGCGGAGGAGTGGATCGGTAGATGAAGGAGACATGTCACTGGTATGATACCTTATAGTCTTACTCATTGATCCATTTCTTTATCCTCTTTTATAGCTATATAAAATGTGAGGATTTTTTTTTTGTCTTTCTAGGTTGTTACAGGCCAAGAAGGTCAAAGGAAGTCAGAGACTGGTTAGTACTTTTTGAGAGTAGTTGTAGAGAGTAGTCTTGATACTGTATAAAGGTATCTTTTTAAACTTGACTTTTTTGTTGACTTTATTTGGACTTTAGTATTTGTAATGATTTTGTGTATTCACAATTAAGGTTTTAAGCTTTTCATACAAATGGAATTGTTCATTTCTGTATTTTTCTTACAGAGAAAACAGAAGCAGTGGTTGAGCAGGGAAGACTAGAAGGCCAGGTCGGTTATCCCTCTGTTTCCTTGTAGAGTTGAATCTCTACAACTGTTTCTGTATTGAAGTAGATTACAAAGTTCTAAGACCTTGAATTTCTTAAGAAACGTTTTTTCTATTCTGCTTGTTGGTCACTTTGTACTATGTTTGTACTATGTATACTGGTGATTGTACCCAGGATCCCAGCCAGTATGTGCTGAATCAGATGGAAGCCTTGGAAGCAGAGCAAAATCACATTGATAACAGGGCTAGTGTGGTGGAGAGGAAACTCAGACAGTTATTGGAAACAGGTAAAATACACAAATAATGAAAAACAGTTCTGATCTTATTTGTTATGAACTCTAAACCTATATTATACCAATTTAGAAATGTAAGACAAGGGCTGTAACTGACAGTGGGACCATCCTGATGTGATTTTCTCATTCAGGCAGTGACAAGTTGGAAGAGGAGAGGCTGATTCAAGAATGGTTTGTGCTCGTCAACAAGAAAAATGCTTTAATCAGGAGGCAGGACCACCTACAGCTACTGTAAGACATCTGCAGCATACTGTATACATGCATATACATGTTCATACACTGTGCAGTTTCTCTGAATAATGTTGTTGAAAACAAAGTAAAAAACATTCATTCTTGACCATGAAGTTTTCATTAGCAGCGTTTTCTCAGTTGTCATAGCATTAACAGCTGAGTTTTTAAGTGCACTTTGAGTTATTTTTTTCTTTTGGTTAAAAGAAATAAATGGGACATGATTTTGAAAAGCAGACAATGCACTTCCTTAAGCAAAGACGTGTCACATCTGCATCTGCATGTCTTGTGATTGCCAGGCTGGAAGAACAAGACTTGGAAAGACGATTTGAGCTATTAAAGAAAGAGTTGAGAGACATAATGGCAATTGAAGGTGAGACACCACTTTAGCAACAAAGTACACACTGACATGCTTTCAAACCCTCATATTGTGCTTTATGCTTTAGGTTTGTAGCCTTGGGCTTGTGACCTACATCTCACCTAATTAAATTATACAAGTGAAAACAATCTTCTGAATAACTTCTCTTTTTAACAATGGAGAAGGAAACCCATGTCTTTGGCATGTGAGATAAGCAGCCCTCTAGGAAAGGGTGGATGGAGCCATTCATTAGCTTTTTTAGCTTTGTATTTAAATGAAAAGGGCCTCTGCAGTAAAAAACACCATTTTGAGCTCAGTAAGGCCAAAGTTCGCCAAGAAACATCCTTCTTTATAGCCTTAGCAGAGGAACTCCAGCTAAAAGTCACTGCAGCACTCTCTAGTTCTAAGCCACCACCACTCAACCTCACCACCCAGGAGAGCAGGGCCCTGTCAGCCTGTCTAAGGACAAGAGTATTACTATCCTGCATGCAGACAAAGGGAGATGCAATGTGGTCCTAAACACAACAGACTATCATGAAAAAGTAACCTCTCTCTTGGAAGATCAACAGACCTATGAAAAGCTAAGAAGGGACCCCACCAGCACCTACAAGAAAAAGGTGATTGAATGTTTAGAACACCTGGAAAAGAACAATGGCATTGACAGGACCACCTACTACAGGCTGTATCCAGGAGAGACCATCCCCTATCTGTATGGGCTCCCTAAGATACACAAAGAGAGAGGGCCCTTCGTCAGCAGCATAAACTTGGTGACATAACATTGCCAAACACCTTGCCACCAGCTTAGCGCCACTGGTAGGTCACACAGACCACCACATCTGGAATTCAGAGGAATTTGCCTCCAGAGTCAGACATCTGAACCTGGATAGAGATGAAACTATGGTATCCTTTGATGTGACATCCCTCTTCACCAGCATCCCCACCACCGAGGCTTTAACATCTGTTAGGAGAAGACTAAAAGAGGACAGCACCCTCTCTACAAGGAGCAGCCTCAACCCTGATGGTAACCTAGGTCTGATGGTAACCTAGAGATAGAAGTCTACAGGAAACCCACACACACAGACCAATACCTTCTTTTTGACTCCCATCACCCACTGCAACACAAACTAGGAGTCATCAGGATTTTACGCCACAGCGCAAACAACATCCCTACCTCTATGGAGGACAAGAGAAAGGAGGACACACATGTAAAGACAGCTCTCAAAACCTGTGGCTACCCTAAGTGGGCTTTCAACAAGGTAACATCCACATCAGTCAAAAAAAGAGACATGGCTGAGCCTCAAGGTCCACAGAGGAAAAACCTGGTCATTCCCTATGTAGCAGGTGTTTCAGAGAGGCTTAAACAGATTTTTGGGAAACATCAGATACCAGTTCACTTCAAACCCACCAACACACTGAGACAGAGACTGGTTCACCCTAAAGACCAGACACCAAAACAAGAGAGGAGCAATGTAGTATATGCTGTCCAGTGTAAAGAAGAATGCTCAGAACTCTACATTGGAGAAACCAAACAACCACTTAACAGGATGGCCCAGCACAGGAGGAGCAGCTCCTCAGGACCACAGTCAGCTGTGCATCTCAATTTAACGGAAACAGGACACTCATTTAAAGACAGTGATGTACATATCTTGGACAGAGATGATAGGTGGTTTGAGAGAAGAGTCAGGGAATCTATCTATGTACAAGTGGAAAAACCCTCCCTTAACAGGGGTGGAGGGCTCAGACATAACCTACCTACCTACCAGGCTGCCCTTTCATCTGTTCCCAATAAAGGAAGTAAGGAACAAATCAAATGTTTTCCAGGGAGGACACCCTCTGTAGCCAGTGGTGAATCAGAGGGGTCACATGAGCCCACTATTAGGTCGTAATGACCCTCACCTGAGCTCACTCCTTTTGTTCACCAACATGGGAGATATGTTGGAGGTTCCAGTGCAGCTTTTTTCTCAGAGTGATGAAGCCACTTGGATGGGTGGTGAAATGTTTTGACTTAAAAACTGAAAATCCAGTTGGCATGACTCAACCTTTAGATATATCCAATGTTATATAAAATTTCACCACTCTGAATATTTAACCAATATATAGTATGAAAAGTCTTGCCAAAAACACCATGTTAATCTTTTCTTTTTCAGAAAGTCCTAATTTGTGTAATTTCTGTTTGTCTTGGGTCTTTACTGTGCAGAGTGGCAGAAGACTCAGGCCCATAAACACAGAGAGCAGCTTCTGCTTCAGGAGCTTGTGTCAATGGTTAACAAGAGAGATGAACTGGTCCACAATATCGATGCCAAAGAGAGAGGGTGAGACACACTTAACTGTGTTTGGGTTACCAGAGAATTAATCTCTTTCTTTTATTGAAACACATCATGTGTAGACATCCTATGATTCTCCTCCTCTGTCCCTGCCTTCAGAGCTCTGGAGGAGGATGAGCGCCTAGAGCGAGGTCTAGAGCAGCGGAGGAGGAAGTATGCTAAACAACAGAAAGAGAAATGCGTGATGCAATGATTCTGTCCCCCCTCCAGCCATGCAAGGGAGGAAAACCTAACTGGAAGAAAAAAATCAAAAATGATTGGTTTTGTTTTTAAGTCAGTATTTAGACAGTTAGGCCAAGAGTGTCAAACACAGCTATTCAGGTGAGGAGTGAGGCTTTGCTCTGTTTGTGCTCTGAATCAACCTGAGTGTTTTTTTAATGTTTTTTTTTCTTCCCCTTTGAGTGTTTTAAAATGTGGCAATAGGCTTTATGACCAAAAATCAAGGTAATAGAAGTGAGCAACAGTGTCATTTCAATAAAGTCAATGCATTGTCCCTTTATGAAACCTTCCAGGATGTTCAGCACAGAGGACATCAGTGGCATCAGTGCTTCAGACAGAGCTGCTTGTACCTTTACACTGTATGTAGTGTCTGTGCTGTGTTTTTATGTCTATTAGTGTCTGTTGTACAGATTGTGATTGCGGAACTGCCAAAAACAAGAGAGACTAATGTTGACTGGTGTGGGTTTGTGAAGACTGTGTCAATATCCAGGGCCACTAACAGTTTTTCATTGTGGTGTTTGAATTGAACTTTAGAATTGAAGAAGATACATGGAATGTAGTCTGCCTTTATGCCTGTTTGAGACATTAAAATGCTTTTATTGTACAACCATATCTTCTCTGAAGAAGACAGAGTAGGTGTGCCAGGATTAGTGTCAGATTGAGAAATGCAAAATCAGTGTATTAACTAACTTATTGGATTCATTTAAAGTTTTGCTGCTTATTCAAGATATATTAACTGGATGAACAGGCACACAGATATATCTGCTTTACTGGTATGTGATTTAATTAGGGCTGTCAAAATTAATGTGTTAACGCAAACTCATTTTAACAGCACTAATTTTATTAACGTGCGATGTCTGCAGATACTTAGCAACACCTGCCACATCCATTGTTTTCACTGTCAGGGCATATTGTTCAGAAAAAGCGAGCTGCCCTGTCATCTGAAAATGTAAACAGGCCTGTCTGTTTGAGCAACTGGCTCAGTGCAAAGAAAGAAAAATAATTGGAACTTGTGTTTTTTCCATGTGTTTAATAGACATGAGCAAGTTCTTTGAAAAACATATCTACCATCTTTGAAACATGTCTGTGTTCTTTATGCTGTATGTTTTGGGTGTTTTCACTAATAATAAACATACATTTGCATAAAGCATCCATGTTTGTCCATGTCCATGTTGATTAGAGTATTAAAAACTTGAAAAGTATTAATTTAACCCTTTGACACAACTTCAAAAAAGTAATGTAAATGTCCCTTCAACACAAAAATGTGCAAAGGTGCATCAAAGGGTTAAGGTACATTTAGAACAGATAAATTAAGTTGTGATTAATTACGAGTTAACTCATGACAATGATGCAATTAAATATTTGAATCGATTGACAGCCCTAGTTTTAACCAAAACTAATAGCCCTCTTTACTGCAACATTTGACTTCCATCTATGTAGAAAAAACTAATACAACACTAAACAATATAAAACATTTTTAAAACTAAGACTGCAATCATTTTCATGACAATAACATTTCTCTGAGATGTACATGTAGGCTTTGTTTTTTCCCTTGCCATTGATTACAAAAACACTGAAATGTTAAGTCAAGTGAATCCATCCTGTCATTTCAAGTAATTCAAATATTGTGTAACTATCATTACACAAATGTTCCTGCATAGTAAAGGCAGTATCTCCATTAGCACCATAATAACATTAGCTAAAAGTGAATTGGCACTGACAGTGACATTTTTGGAGATTTTATTTTGTGTGCAGAGGTTTGCACTTCCCACGTTGTCATACTGCGGATCGTAGCAGCTCTGACCACCAGTTGAATTAGTTACAGCTTGTGAATAAGATTGCTATTGAAAAGTTATTGAAAATTTGTGGTGTTTCTGGTTCATTTGCACTACTTGTAATGCTTGGAAAACATAATACATTTGAGTGTCTTTACAAATTATTGTCTTATGTTATATTTCCAATAGTATAAGAAGTTATGTTTTTTTCCAAAATAGGTTTTTATATGATCGAAAACCTGAATTGTTAATCTTGTGCCTTAAAATCTAGGTTTAAAGCCTTGATCATTTGTGCTTATAGTATGCCTACATGGTGCATATTACTCAATGAACAGTCAGTTTAACATGTATTTATTGATGACAAATACATACATAATCTACACAGTGTTGTGAAACAGGAGGTCAGCAGGGGCCCATCTGGCCCTTATTGTAGTGACTCTGAAGAACAAAGTCGCTGAGAGACAGCTTGTTGGGCCCTATTGTCTGACCAACAAAAATCCACCAAGACTTCAAACTTAAGTTTAACTGTTTATTAATAAAAAAAAGATAATCAAATTATGATAACATGATAACATGCACAAAAATATAACAGAAGTAATCACAATGATCAAAGAAAATAGTGGTCAACAGTAAATACGGTGACCCACCCACTTTCTCTAACAAACAAAAAAACCTGACAGGTGGATATCACCTATATGCCTGCCAATAACCATGTTGACCCACTATCCCTCTATTCAATATGATAACATAAATGATATCCTAATAATGCATTTATGGCTCCTACACATCAACCCCTAATTATTAGGTCATTACATGTAATAATTACCCACATTCATATAAATAGGAGACACGAACCATTAAAGTTTGACATTCAACATCCATTCATATTTAATCTTCTTTCTTCTTGAATGTTGGTGTTGCTCTCCGGTTAAGCGAATCACTTTTGTCTTGCAAGCGTGTCGTGTTGTATAGTTCGTCTACAGACTAGCAACAGACTAGCTATAGTTTAACACACCTAAAAACCAACTAACTAAACTCTAAACAATTCATTAACTGCTACATTCCGGTACAAGTCAAGTACCTTTCTATTTTGACCGGTATTTATTGCTATTTCCTGACTTAGTGCTCGTTAGCCTACCGGTTAGCTTAGCTAGCTAGTTAGCTTAGCTAACATGGCCTCTCCCTCTCTCTCTCTTTCTTGCTCGGTGTGCCACATGTTTAGTTATTCCTCTGCCTCCTTTAGCGATAATGATACCTGTAATAAGTGTAAGGTTCTGTTAGCCTTGGAGGCGAGGATCACTGATTTGGAAGCGCGGCTCCGCACCTTCGAACAAAAGCCAGCTAGCCTAGCCCCGTTAGCTGGTGTGGAGCCACCGAGCTCAGGGTCTGTTAGCGGTCCAAGGGCAGCTCCGGAGCAGCCCGGAGAATTAGCCTGGGTGACGGTCCGACGGAAACGTACAGAAGCCCACGGCTCATCACCTGCCTGTTCACGTTTCTAATAGATTTTTCCCGCTCAGTGACACACCCGCTGAGAAACCGACTCTGACAATTAGCGATTCCATAGTCAGGAACGTGAAAATAGAGACACCAGCGACCATAGTCAAATGTTTCCTGGGACCAGAGCGGGTGACATCGAGTCAGATCTGAAGCTGCTGGCTAAGGCTAATCGTAAATATGGGAAAATTGTTATTCACGTCGGCAGCAATGACACCCGATTACGCCAATCGGAGGTCACTAAAATTAATGTTGAGTCGGTGTGTAACTTTGCTAAATTAATGTCGGACTCCGTAGTTTTCTCTGGACCCCTCCCCAATCTGACCAGCGATGACATGTTTAGCCACATGTCGTCGTTCCGTCGCTGGCTGTCTAGGTGGTGTCCAGCAAACGATGTGGGCTTCATAGACAATTGGGCCACTTTCTGGGGAAAACCCGGTCTGGTAGCGAGAGACGGCATCCATCCCACTTTGAATGGTGCAGCTCTCATCTCTAGAAATTTGGCCGAGTTTATTAGCCGACCTAAAGCCTGACAATCCAGGGTGGGGACCGGGATGCAGAGACTCAGTCTAAAACGCCTCTCTGCAGTTTCCTTAGAGCCGCCGTCCCCCTCAAACCACATAGAGACTGTGTCTGCCCCTCGAACATATAAATCAAATAAATCAGAAGTGAACAGAAGAGGAGTTATTCATAAAAACTTAATAAAAATTAAGACCACTCCTCTTATTGAACAGAAAAACAGAACTGTCAAATGTGGATTATTAAATATCAGGTCTCTTTCATCTAAATCTCTGTTAGTAAATGATTTGATAACTGATCACCAAATTGACTTTCTCTGTCTTACTGAAACCTGGCTACAGCAGGATGAATATGTCAGTCTGAATGAATCAACCCCCCTCAGTCATAAAAATTATCATGTTCCTCGAAGCACAGGTCGAGGTGGAGGAGTAGCTGCAATCTTCCACTCAAACTTATTATTAAACTTTCATCCTCAGAACAGTTATAACTCATTTGAGAGCCTCACTCTTAGTCTCTCACATCCAAACTGGAAAACACAAAAACCAGTTCTACTTGTCATTTTGTACCGTCCACCTGTTCCTTACTCAGAGTTTTTAACTGAATTCCCTGACTTCCTGTCTGATTTAGTGCTTAGATCAGATAAAGTCATTATAGTGGGAGATTTTAACATTCATGTAGATGTTGAAAATAACAGCCTCAGCATTGCATTTAATTCTATATTAGATTCAATTGGTTTCATTCAAAACGTTAATAAACCCACCCACTGTTTCAAATCACACCCTTGATCTTGTTCTGACCTATGGCATTGAAATTGAACATCTAATAGTTTTTCCCCCAAATCCTGTTTTGTCAGATCATTCTTTAATAACTTTTGAATTTAAGATGATGGATCATGCAGCGTTTGGAAGAAAATTCCACTACAGCAGATGTTTATCCGACAACGCTGTTAATAAATTTAAGAAAATGATTCCATCTTTATTTACATCTATGCCAAGTATAAACATACTTAGTGGAAGTGAAGTGAAGTGGTCTATTGGGATAATATGGTACTATGAGGTCTTTAAGGTATGAAGGAGCTTGATTATGAAGGGATTTGTATGTGAGAAGAAGGATTTTAAATTCTATTCTATATTTTACAGGGAGCCAATGAAGAGAAGCCAATATAGGAGAAATATGATCTCTCTTGCTAGTTCCTGTCAGGACTCTGGCTGCGGCATTCTGGATTAACTGGAGGCTTTTTATGGAGATATTGGGACATCCAGATAGTAATGAGTTACAGTAATCTAGCCTTGAGGTAACAAATGCATGGACTAGTTTTTCTGCATCATTTTGAAACAGGATGGTCCTAATTTTGGCAATGTTGCGCAGGTGAAAGAACGCAGTTCTAGAGATTTGTTTTATGTGTGAGTTAAAGGACATGTCCTGGTCAAAAATAACTCCAAGGTTTTTCACAGTAGTGATGGAGGCCAGGTTTAATAGATAGATATAACTGAGTGTCATCTGCATAGCAGTGGTAATTAATAGAGTGCTTCCTAATGACATAGCCTAAAGGAAGCATGTACAGGGTGAACAGAATCGGTCCTAGCACAGAGCCTTGTGGAATTCCATAACTAACTTTTGTTCGTGTGGAAGGTTCATCATGGACATGAACAAACTGGAATCTGTCCGATAAATAGGATTGGAACCATTTTAACGCTGTTCCTCTGATACCAGTCACATGCTCCAGTCTCTGTAATAAGATGTTGTGGTCGATAGTGTCGAATGCAGCACTAAGGTCTAGGAGGACAAGTATAGAAACAAGTCCATTATCTGAGGCTAAGAGAAGATCGTTGGTAACTTTTAACAGTGCTGTTTCTGTACTATGATGTGCTCTAAATCCTGATTGAAAATCTTCAAATAGTTCATTCCTGTGTAAGTGGTCTGAAAGCTGCTTAGCAACAGCTTTTTCTAGGATTTTAGAAATAAATGGCAGGTTGGATATTGGTCTATAATTAGCCAAGACTCCTGGATCAAGACTAGGCTTTTTGAGTAAGGGTTTGATTACTGCAGTCTTAAAGGCCTGTGGTACGTAGCCTGATACTAGAGATAAATTTACCAAGTCTAATAAAGATGAGTTCATTAATGGCAGGATGTCTTTAAGCAGTCTAGTCGGGATGGGGTCTAAGAGACACGATGATTTCGATGAAGCAACTACTGATGTAAATTCAGAGAGATCTATGGGAGAGAAGCAGTCTAAACATAACTGATTCAAGAGCTACTGTAGTAGAAGATTCATTTATTGCAGGTATAGGAAGCATCTGCTGAATTTTATCTCTAATAGTTGTGATTTTATTTGTAAAGAAACTCATAAATTCATCACTGCTGAGAGCTAAGGGAACACTGGGCTCAACAGAGCTGTGACTTTTTGTCAGCTTGGCTACAGTGCTGAAAAGAAACCTGGGATTGTTCTTATTTTCTTCTATTAGTGATGAATAGTATGCAGTTTTGGCTTTATGGAGAGCTTTTTTATATGTTAGTAGACTGTTTTTCCAGGCTAGAAAAAATTCCTCTAAGTTTGTGGAACGCCACTTCCTTTCCAGCCTTCGTGATGCCTGCTTTAAGGTACGAATATGTAAATTATACCATGGGGCTAATCTCCTCTGATTCACTAACTTCTTTTTCAGAGGGGCCACAGTATCAAGCATTTCACGCAGTGAGGCTATAGCACTGTCAACAATATGATCAATTTGGTAGGGAGTGGGATTGAAGCAGCTGCCCTCCACTATGTTTATACTTGTCATAGATGTAAATAAAGATGGAATCATTTTCTTAAATTTATTAACA
This sequence comes from Mastacembelus armatus, assembly GCF_900324485.2. Classification (NCBI taxonomy): domain Eukaryota; kingdom Metazoa; phylum Chordata; class Actinopteri; order Synbranchiformes; family Mastacembelidae; genus Mastacembelus; species Mastacembelus armatus. Next base: position 1,487,824 of record NC_046650.1, on the reverse strand, counting down.
GCCTTGTCAGATAAACATCTGCTGTAGTGGAATTTTCATGTGACTTAAAACATCAAACTCCTCTGCAGCTTGGACAGCATTCAATGCCACAGCCCTTTTAACTTTCAGGTCATGGAAGTTAAAGTTAAAGTTGATGAACATTGTCAGGATTAACAGGCCACACACTCTCAAGTTGAATGAGAAACTGGGGACCTGACACCTATGTCACATTTTTCAGAAATGCATCCACTTTCAAACTTATGGAGGCCACATCAGCTGGATTGAGTGCAGTGTCTATATATTTCCATTAAGAAGACTGAAACCCTGAGAATTTCTGAGACTCGGTTGGCAACAAAGACTTTGAACCTGAAGGTCTCATTCCAGATGTCAGGACTCTGGGATTAGGAAGGTCCTCCGGGAAGTTATTATTTGTTGAACACTGCCCCCTGCTGACCTTAGGTTGTTCAGTAAACTGACCTAATCAGTTGATTCTTTACACCTGTCCACTGCACTTCTTAAGAAGACCCATGACAGTGTGCTCTTCGCCATATTGTGGTTAACGATCATGTTGACGCTCTCCAGCCACGTGACAGAACTCGTATTCGAAACTTCCATGAACTTGCCTATGAGCCTGATATGCTGTTTTCTCTGCTTTCACCAGTGTACGTGTGTTTTCAGAAACCTGCCCTGGACCTGCATGAATAGTTTGACAAGGAAAGACAGCTCCACTTTTACTCAGTAAGATTACCGCAACCTTTCTGTGGATACCACCACGAGACCAGAGGAGGAGATAAGTGAACTTTGGTAATTGTTTTTTCCCTAAGTGGATACTAGAAAGAGGATTAAATTCTTTGACGTCGAGTAATGAACATTAAGGAGTAAGCAACATTAGTACCCGACTCAGTAAAAAGAAAGACTGATAACAGTAGAGTTGTTCTGTTTGAATTTAAGGCTTTATTATCTACTGTTGTGGTTGATGAACAAGAAAGGAACTTTCTGGATTGTTGCGACGAAGGACCTGAGAATAAGACCTGAGATATTAACATATATGCTTTCCTGGAATACATCCGTTTCAGGAGCAGTTGTCTGTGACTGACGATTACTCTTGCTGCCAGGGAACTTAGAGAACAGCCTAGGCAATCAGTGAAATAAGACATACTTATTCTCTGCCCAAACTCTGTCCCTAACTAATTTTCTAACGGTTTTATTTTAGATCCATTTGGCGTTCATCCAGACCTTCCACCAGATCCATCCTCAGTATTCAAAAAACATTAATCGACCTCTACCTCACTCGTTGTCAGGGGTTTCTTGAGCTCTGAGTAAATTTTGGGTAAAGTTTAACACCAGATGTATTTAAGTATGGATACACTGTCGGTCCAAAACACAGAAACCTGAAGATCCATGTGTAACTCTCTCCCAAACAAGACATCAAGGCTTCATTTGAGGGACTGTAACAGATTTAAGTGGAGCCACTCTAGCCTTCCCCATGACAAAAACCGTGTACTTGAGTGTGCATTGTACGGCAGCAGGTCAATCAGAACCCCATAGCTTCCAAAAACTGGTGCAGCTGTGCCCTGGTTGTTTCTCCAAAGTCAGACCTGAATCCTCTAGTGGGACTCTAACCTGGTGAAACATGGATTCAACATCTGCCATGATCACCACTCTCTTTCCTGAACTGGGTTACCACTACAATCAACAAACTGGTGAGATCTGGTCCTTGTAGAAGCTGAGCATTATTAACATATGTTCCTTTGAAACTCACTCCACAATCAAAGACAACTCTGATCTTCCCTTTTGTTGGATGGTAAAGACCATGGTATGGGATGTACCAGACTTTGCCGTCACAGCGAGCCAGCTCCTCCTCAGGCACCCTTTCAGCATATCCTTCAGTGAGCAGGTCGTTCATGAAGGCAACACTGCTTGACCTTTAAGTTCCTTAAAGGTAAATTAATCTGGTAATGACCATTCGCCTGGCTTTGCTGAGTTTGTGTCCAACTCACACTTTTGATCCTCTTTTGACATTCCAGATTGTTCCTCCACACTGCATTCAGGGAAATCTGTTTTGAACTGATGCTGCCTAGGTTGTGCCAAATTCACAAGTGAGATGCTGTTTCTAGTGCTTCCTCATTTTCTCCTTTTAGAGGTCCATTCACAGTCCAGCCCAGCATTGTCCTGATGGTTTAAGGTCCACCACTAACACTGCGAATGACATCCAATGGTTCCAAAGCCTTAGAAACATTTGTCCCAATCAGCAGCTCAATATCTGCATATATCTCAGGCAGATGCACAGATCTCAAATGAGTCTATCCTTGAAGATCCCTCTCTTAGAATATTCCTCCTGTGAACAGACTTACGCTCCTGAGTGTAAGTCTTGGGCAGTTCACAAAAGTTATCACCTTCTAAACCACCAACCTCCAGTCCTCCATGTGGCTTCTTGCAACTTTCTCTTGGCCCATGGTCTGCAAGAGAATGTGTCATCTCTTTCCTGTGAGGTCTAGCTTGCCCAGCCGTGCCTCTGTGCAAAATATTGCTGTACTTCCTTGGTCCAGGAAAAGCATAGGTGGTAATGATCTTGCTGATCTTCTTGGACTTAACCTTCACAGGAACAATGGGGAGTTTGCAATCATTATCACCAGCTCACTGGATACCAAGGTGCTGTCCACTCTGCTTTCATTTCTGTTTGACTGGCATTCTTTTCCTTTTCCTTCGAAGGAATGTGAAATATGCTTGGATGATGGATACAACAGGAAATCCATTTTCTACAATTTTTGTTGATGTGTCCAATACACAAACAGATGAAAGATTTTAAAGATCTCAAAGATTTTTTTATTTATTGTCAATTTCTCTATATGTGTGGGACATACAAAGGAATCAAAAAGCTGTTTTTGCTCTCACATCGGTATTGAACATGTAATAAAATTAGACAGCAGCAGTATGCAAAATATGAAAGGTGCCTGGGAAACAGCAACATTGAACTGTACACTGGAATGGAGCATAATGGTGCAAATGACTGCAAAGGAGTGTTTTTGCTCTTTGGTAGCCCTGTTTAGATGGAAGATGCTGACAGCTTTTTACAATATGTCTTGACTGACCCCTAGGGTACTGTTCTAGGAAGTACAAGCAGTCACTGAAATTGTTAGTTTTATCTTCAACACAATTTTCAAAGGCTTGCAGGAATGATTTAAAATGCAGTGGGCCACCATCAAACACATATAAGCAGAGCAGATGCTGAATTTTACTGAACAAAGCAGTGATTTCATTTTGGTGCTGCATGATGTTTAAAATGTCAACAGTAGAATGAGATTGATTAATTGTATTATGATGAGCATTATTGAGTCACTTGTGCTTGTTTACTTTGGCTTTGAGGGACATACATGCCTGGTGGTTGTAATATGCCGAAGCATTTTGGCTTGACGCTGACAACGTGACGGTTCAAAGGAGGTTCAGAGTTACTAGATGTGGGCACAAAATGGTCAGCACGTGGATTTAGTTCATATAGCCTTTGTGCTTTTGGCCTTTGTGCTTTTGCCCTTTCCAAATAAGAATTCATTCCATCTGATATTTTAGAGCCACACTTTGAGTTTAACTCCAAAACCTCAAGCTTTGCATTAATCTCTTTCAGTTCAGCCTCCAGTGCCAGTTGTTCCTTTTCCCTCCTTAATTTCTCCTTTCTCCTTAGTTCCTCCTGTTCCAACTTTATTTGTTCCTCCTGTGCCTCCAAAAGGTGTTTCTGTTTAAATGTAGCCACATGCTCTATTAATGCTGCTTTTTCAACTTGCACTTTGATTTTAGAAGAGGCAATATATGACATGTTAGACAGTTTAGAGCCAACATTAGAATGTTCTTTGGGACAAATATTTGAAGCGCTGTCCTTAGGCCATATATCATCACCGGAGATAATTTGATTTTCAGGAGGATTATCAGCATTTGGGAGTTCATATGAATGTTCAACGTTAGACAACCAGCTCTTTACATCCACGAAGTTGAAGAATGTCGTCTCCTTTTCATCAAAATATTTACTCTTTTTTTGCATTTCATCCTTAGGTAAACCCAGTGACATAAACGACTCATGATGTTGCTTAGCTTCCTCAAAACATTTTATCATTTGATCCAGGAGAGATTTCGCAGTATAAACATTGTCCATAGATTGCATTAAAGTACACAGTTTCATTCATTTACCTTTTGGCTTGTTTACATTTCATTGATCTCTTTTCCTGACAGGTTTGCACAAAAAACATCATGCCTTTAGCTCTATAGCTTATGCGCCGTTTTGTGGAAAGTGCAATCTGTGTGTCACTTGCGGCTTTAAATGCCTTGTCTGACATTGTGTTGGCAGTGCTGTTTTAAAGTATTTTCTGAGCGACAGGAAGCCAGTGCAGAGATCTGAGAACAGGAGTAATGTGGTTCTACTTCCTGGTTCTGATCAGGACCCGAGCAGCATCGTTCTGAATGTACTGCAGCTGCCTTACAGCTTGTTTGAGAGCCCTGTGAGCAGGCCACTGCAACAAGATCTGTAGTTTGGGAGATGCACTGACCCAGTCATCTAGTCACTATACTTCTAGTCACTAAACTTTGGCCCCTGTCAGAGCTACTCAGATCCTTACACTTTTTACTGCTTCCAACACATCAACTTCGGGGACTAAATGTTCACCTGCTGCTTAATATACCCAACAAGCTGGCAGGTGCCACAGTAACAAGATAATCAGTGTTATTCACTTTATCTGTCAGTGTCATAATGTTATGGCTGATCAGTGTATTTACTAAAGCAAAACATTGTAATTCTGAATATATAAGGGACCTTATCTTTTCAACCTTCCCCACCCTTCCCCCTGCTCAAGGGCATTTAATCCCTGGCATGGTATTTAATTCACAACAATGTCCAATAATTTATATACTGCAGCTTACATGTTTCATGTTTGATCCTTTGCAAAGTGATATTTTTAAATAAGAAGTGAATTGAAATAAAAAGCACAATATTTCCTCTTGGAATATAGACCATGGAAGCACAATCACCATAACATTTGATAACTGAATATTTCATTCCAGCACCAGACTTCCCTTTTCTGGCATCAGGATTTTCACCAGATGCTGGAGCCTAGGTGCAGGAATTCTGATGTTGATTGGTGATATGGTCTGGCTCACAGAGAGCATTCCTCATGATGTGTGATCAGGGTTCTGTGGTCAGTACATCTGCTGCAGGACTCCTGGTTCTTCTTGTCTCTGTAAATCGTTCCTTATAACTCTAGCTAAATGTCTTGGCTACAGTCACTGAAAAAAACAGTTTAACAAATATCAGTTCTAACTGCTATAACAACAGTTTAGAGGATAACAATGCTTTCCAGTGACCAAGGGCTGTATCTGGAGCATCACTACTATCTATTAGTAAAATACCATGGGGTATTCCAGAATGCAGGTTAAACAAACTTGACCCTGAAGTTTGAGTTGACTAACCTTGATTAACCTTTTTGGTTTCAGAACAGCTGAGAGTTCAGAGTTAGATTAACCAAGTCTGAGCTGATTAACTGGGATGGGCTGGTAAAGGCTGGGATGAGAATCAGCACTTCCAAGTCCGAGGCCATGGTTCTCAACCGGAAAAAGGTGACTTGCCATCTCCAGGCCAGGGGAGAGATCCTGCCTCAGGTGAAGGAGTTTAAGTATCTTGGGATCTTGTTCACAAGTGAGGGAAGGATGGAACGCGAGATTGACAGATGGATTGGTGCATTGGCAGCAGCAATGCGGTCGGTGTACCGGTCCGTCATGGTGAAGGAGAAGCTGAGCTGAAAGGCAAAGCTCTCGATTTACCGGTCAATCTACGTTCCTACCCTCACCTATGGTCATGACCATAGGTCATAGGATACAAACAGATGAAATGAGCTTCCTTCGCAGGGTGGCTGGGCACTCCCTTAGAGATAGGGTGAGGACCTAGGTCACCCGGGAGGAGCTTGGAGTAGAGCGCTGCTCCTCCACATCAAGAGTTGAGGTAGCTCGGGCATCTGTTCTGGATGCCTCCAGGGCGCTTCTCTGGGGAGGTGTTCCAGACATGTCCCACTGAGAGGAGGCCCCCGGAGAAGACCCAGGACATGCTGGCGGGACTATGTCTCTTGGCTGGCCTGGGAACGCCTCAGTATCCCCCTGGAAGAGCTGAAGGAAGTGTCCAGGGAAAAAGAAGTCTGGGTATCCCTGCTTGGGCTACTGCCCCCGTGACCTGGCCCGGATAAGTGGAAGAAGATGGATGGATGGATGGATGAATTACCTGTGTGCACAAGGACTGTAAAAAGCCAACATCAATTGAGCTCAGATACAACAGTTCACCATGGCAAAAAACGTCTACATTCTTCACACAACTGGACAAGAAAATCTTATGGGAAATGAAAAATCATTAAATTTTTCAATTTTCAATCTTCTGTTTTAAGATCTACTGGTGACCTGTCCAGGGTGAAACCCTGCCTTTCACCCAAAGAGAGCTGGTATAGGCTCCAGCAGATCCCTGTGACCCTGATTAGGAATAAGCGGGTATAGATAATGGATGGATGGATGTGTCACCCTGTCATGATCCATGTGTGGAATTCCTGTCCTGGACTTTTATTGTGAAGGATAATGCAGGATCCAGCTTTTCTGTTTGTTTTACCTTGACCTGATTTTGATTTGTTTCACCTGTGTCTTGTTTTGCCCTCTTAGTTATATACCCCCTTTCTCCCACAGTCACTTGCCAAGGTCGTTAGTCAAGACTTAGTCAAACACAGTCAAATATGTTCAGACATTGCCAGCTTTGTCTAACCCTGCCAGGATTTTTCCCCTTTGGATTTTGTTTACGGATCACCTTGTTTTGTTAAGCAGCCCTTTTTCTCTCTGTGTGTATTTTCTAAGTTGCCTCATCGTGTCTTATGTTCGTGTCTTGTGCTCTGTCCCTCTGAGTCTGTGTTCGTGTATCAGTGTCGCCTGATGTGTCCCTAAGTGTGTGACCCAGGCTGTATGTCCTGTTTCTCCAAGTTCTGTGTTCATGTTGCCTGATGTGTCCCCGAGTGTGTGTGTGACCCAGGTTTTATGCTTTGTCCCTCTGAGTGCGTTTTCGTGTTTCTGTTACTCTGGTCTGTCCCCAAAAGCGTGTGTGACCCAGACAGTTGTTTCCTGTCCCGTGTCATGTTCATGTTTCTCTGTTAATCAGGTCTGTCCCCGAAAGCATGTGTGACCCAGACCTTCGTACCGTGTCCCCTTCGTTCCTGTTGTTTTGTCCTTTGTTCCTGTTTCACCAAGTCCTAAGCCTTTGTCCCTTGTTTTGTTCTCACCGAGTCCTAAGCCTGTGTTCCTTGTTTGATTTTCTTAATAAAGTCAGCCCCTGCACTGAGTACCAGAGTACTTGGTCCTTTTAAAAATACATCCACCCACAAAAGCAAAAATTCCTGAGTCAGCATATCTAAAGAAAGAAATGACAAAGAGGAAATAACAAGTCTTGCCCAATGCTTGAATCAACAAAAAAGACCAAAACTAAATTGGACACAACAATTAGACTTACTGCAAATCACATTTTATGATAAAAATACACAATATTCAGCACAGTTAAAGCAGCATTAGCTGATATTTTTGGTGACTGGACAAAGGATATACATGTCTGCTGTCATATTTAGGAGTACAGTACATCTAGTATTTGAAATTATTTGCTGTACTTTTATTTTATTCTATTACATTATTATGGCTATATTCTGGAGTATGTTGATTTATTGTGTTTTTAAAGAGGCAGTAGAATGTGGGCCTACAATAAATACAAGAACTCAGTAGGTCCCAATAGCCTAGACATACTCTCCAGTGGAGGAAGGCAGCTTCCTCAGTTTAATTACGACATTCCTCTGAGCTAAATGATAAGGAGATATAAACACAGCCACCACTCAGAGTTGCTGACTAGCAGGCTGCAAGGAGGAACTGACAGCTCTGGATTCTGAGGACTTCTAGCAAGCAGAAAATATGTCAATTTGTAACAATGCAGTGTGTTCTGTATGGACTACTTTAATCCTGTCCTGGTTCTGGATACAGAAAGCTGGCTGTGACACTGGATATCAAGCAGAGGAGGGTAGGTTTTCAAGTGCAAGTCTATACCAGTCTGCATTCCAGTGGACCAGGTTTGACAGGAAGTGTTCCAGGAAAAGTGGAAATGGCCAGGGTAGTCCAGCAGTGTAACAATATTGATGTTCTCTCCTCTCGTCAGTGGAGATCTTCCATTCTGACAATCACGAGAGACTGGGGTGGACGTCTGACCCTCAAAGTGAGGTAGGCTTTGTTCTGAGTGACAGGATTGCTGTGATGGAACACACACATGTTCTCAACCCTTTTAAAAGGGCACTCTGTCAACCATAATATGGATTTTAGAAGGTGAAGAGGTGAAGCTGCTTGTAGCTCATATTTTGGGTAAAAATGTATGACTTTAGTGACAAGATAATTGTTGAAATGACATTCACATATAATTCAACAATAACAGTAAACCAGGCTTTCAATTCAAATGAAATAGATATCATGACTGGCTGATATTAAGTATAAAGATGGATTACCAATTGTGAAAACTGGGCAACTACCCAGGCACCACTGTGGGGCCCAGGAATATCCAGGTTTTGATAATTTGATTTATTGAAAATGTATTTGTTAATATTGTATACTTTACAAAGTTCATGTTCCTGTACTTACACCATGTGGCTTTTCACTGGTGTAATTTAGCTTCTTTTCTGCCATTCCAGTGGAATGAAATTCAGCTCAGACTTGGTACAGAGAGTCCTGTGCCTGTGCTTCAGGCTTGTGGAAAAAGAGTAACAAGAACTATTTTAAGCCAGTGGATGACACGTAAAAAAGCCCACACTCTACTGATGGATATTGCATTTGCCCAGGAAGATGAGCCAACTGGTCAGCTCAGCCCAATACAAGTTTACCTCTTTGACACAGACATACCCATCACAAAAGTTCAGAATAGCTGGACAGTGCTTGAGCTCCAGACGACCAAGCCCCTCCCTGGCACAGTCCCTCTGAACCAAATATCCAGCTACCTTAACCGCCGTCAGGCTCTGATGCTGGGCTCAGTCAGCCACAAAGGCTTCCAGATTGCCTTCTCCTACTCAGAAAATTGTGTGCTATTAACATCCATCAGGCTGTATTACAGGAGATGCACTGACATTGTGGAGCATCTGGCCTTGTTTAACTGGACAGGGGCTGGGTCCAAGCCTCTGACAGGTTCCTGTGTAAAGGGAGCTGTGGAAGTTTCTCCACCTGTTAGAGAGTGCTATTTGGATGGAGTATGGGGTCCAATGCATGGGTTATGTACCTGCAAACCTGGGCATCAAGTCATGGATGATTCCTGCCAAGGTATGGAGACCTGACAGTTATTTCACATATGTACTTACCATATTATCTTTTTAAATAACCAAGGAAGCATTACATACACAGAACTCAGTGTTTAAAGTTGTGATTTATGACTGAAAATCTGAAAACCTTTTTTCTAAAATCTTGGATTAATCATAGATATGTTCATGTGGCACAAATCATCCACTTTGTTATGCATCAGCTAACAGCGTAACAAAGCAGGTGGGCGGTGGGGGGTGGCAGGAGTAGTACAGTTTGTTTTTAATGCACATGTGCACAAACACATAGTTCTGCCTTCTGTCTTATCACATCTAATTCTTCCTTTGTTTATTATTTGTTATTTTTATTTTTGTCATATTTTATTGCAGGCTGTTACTGAAATACAACATAGAGTGCAAGTCAGAGGGAAAAAATAATGTAATGTCTCTGGATGTGCTTGGTCCATACTGGCAGCTGGATGAAGCAGTTCTATAATCACATGCTTGCAGAACAAGACATCCCATATAATGTATTTAAAGATATGCCCCCCAAAAAACAAAACAAAACGGACAGAAAACCAAACCAAACGAAAAAAGAGGAAACACCACATGCTTTGACTTTGACTTGATTTAAATTCAGGGTCATTGTTCTATCTACAACATAAATAAAACTGAGCTCAGCATGGAATCATAGTACAATCAAATTTGCTGACATGGTGAAAGCGGTGTTGAGATATGGAATAACTCCTGGTTGCACTTTCCTTCTAAGGGTTGGAGAGCGCTCTCCAGAGTTCTTTCTTGTTTTGTGACAAGTCAGCTGCTGGTGCACATACTTTGTATTCCGTGACTCATGACTTTCATGTCCTCTTTCCTATGGTCCTGTTCCTTCCGACTTTTACCTCACTGCTTTTATTAGATTTTTGACTTTTCTTATGCATTGCTCAACAGATTGCCACATTTCATGTTTCTTGCTAATGGACTATTTCACCATTTACCTTCATTGTTCACACCCCACTACCACACAGGAGCTTTTATTGCTCCAACAACAAACTGTTTATCTAAAAACATCATTGCCAGCTGTTATGTTAGTATTGTACTCACTCAATTATTGATTTCATGATTGGGATCAGTAATCATATATCAGTTGTTCTTCCAAGAGAAATCAGCATCAGTCATTTTGGCAATAACAACATAATGTACACTCTATCTGCTGTTTATCTTTTAAGACACTTGACCAAAGTGTTGGACTGATGAACAAACACACCAACTCTGCCAGACCCTTCCACTATTTCTTTTTCCTCAGCATGTAAGATAGGCTACTACAAACCAGCCAATGAGAGTGGAGGATGTCAGCGGTGCCCATCAAATACCTGGACACATGAGGAGGGATCAGAGAGGTGTGACTGTCTGCAGGGTTTCAGCCGCCTGCCAACAGACCCCAATAACCTTGGCTGCACCAGTAAGACACTGAATGGGTTTGGAAATCAACAAGTGTCATAATTTAAAAGATGCTATAAGCACATAAAAAAACGAAACAATTAACTATACATTTAATTTACATTTTTTCTCCATAGCTTTGGCAAGATTGGATTCCATTTTACTGATCTTAGGCATGGTTGTGCTTCTTTGTACTCCACAGAGCCACCTTCTGCCCCTGTGAATCTAACAGCCCATCATGTTAATGACTCAGTGCTGAAAGTGACGTGGGATCCACCTCATGATTGGGGAGGCAGGCAGGAAGTGATGTATCGCATTGAGTGTGAAAGAGAAGCAGAGACTGGTGGTCAGTGGGAGGCATGTGGGAACAATGTGGTGTTTCTGCCAGACTCATCAGCTCTGACAAGCACATCAGTCAGTATCATGGGACTAAACCCACAGCAAAACTACAGGCTGTCACTGCAGGCCTGGAATGGCATATCCAGCCTACAGGTGGAGCTACATTCATCCATTGCCACGGTTACTATTCACAGATGTATGTAAGCATGCCCAGATATTTCACTACATTAGATACATCTCTTTAGTAGGAAATAGCTTGTGCAATGGAAAATACACATAAAAGATTTCAGGTTCAGAGAATTCATTTATGAGCTCAGTGACAGTTTCCGTTCTATCTTTATCTTATTTAAAGCATGTCTATATAAATGCTGAATATAACTTCCATTTTGAAGTAAAAAGTCAAATGCATAGCCAATAAATTATACCTTTTGTTTTTTAAATGTTAAGGTTTTATGAGGAATGCATAACAAAACCAGGAAGTGCATTGCTAAAATTAATAAATTATCAGGATTAGCTTTAATATCTGAGCTACATGAATCACTTTTTTCTTACAGGGAAAGTTCCCAGTGTGGGGATCACTGTGACCCTGGACTTAAACATCTCAAAGCAGGCGATAACTCCAGCTCCTCAGCACCAAAGTAGCTTGTCTATATGGCTGACAGTTATTATTTTATGTGTTAGCCTGCTGCTGATGGCTGTAATCACCTTTGCTGTGTGTATGCTGCGCCGAAACTACAGTAAACTTGGGTAAAATGACTGGGCATTTCTGTTTGGCCTAATCATTTCTTCGCTATTCTTTCTCTATTCATTTAATTTTGGTGTGTGGTGATTTTAATATTTATGTCTGTTGTGCAATGAGTCACCTAGCCAGCAAATTCAAAGCTTTATTGGAGTTTCCTGATTTGGTGTCAGGCTATATTAGATACAGTGGGTACAGAAAGTATTCAGACCCCTTTAAATTTTTCACTCTTTGTGTCATTGCAGCCATTTGCCAAAATCAAAAAAGTTAATTTTATTTCTCATTAATGTACACTCAGCACCCCATCTTGACAGAAAAAAAACAGAAATGTAGAAATTTTTGCAAATTTATTAAAAAAGAAACTGAAATATCACATGGTCATACGTATTCAGACCCTGTGCTCAGTATTGAGTAGAAGCACCCTTTTGAGCTAGTACAGCCATAAGTCGTCTTGGGAATGATGCAACAAGTTTTTCACACCTGGATTTGGGGATCCTCTGCCATTCTTCCTTGCAGATCCTCTCCAGTTCTGTCAGGTTGGATGGTGAACGTTGGTGGACAGCCATTTTCAGGTCTCTCCAGAGATGCTCAATTGGGTGTAGGTCAGGGCTCTGGCTGGGCCAGTCAAGAACGGTCACAGAGTTGTTCTGAAGCCACTCCTTTGTTATTTTAGCTGTGTGCTTAGGGTCATTGTCCTGTTGAAAGGTGAACCTTCGGCCCAGTCTGAGGTCCTGAGCACTCTGGAAGAGGTTTTCTTCCAGGATATCTCTGTACTTGGCCGCATTCATCTTTCCTTCAATTGCAACCAGTCGTCCTGTCCCTGCAGCTGAAAAACACCCCCACAACATGATGCTCCCACCACCATGTTTCACTGTAGGGATTGTATTGGGCAGGTGATGAGCAGTGCCTGGTTATCTCCACACATACCGCTTAGAATTAACGCCAAAAAGTTCAATCTTGGTCTCATCAGACCAGAGAATCTTATTTCTCATAGTCTGGGAGTCCTTCATGTGTTTTTTGGCAAACTCTATGTGGGCTTTCATGTGTCTTGCACTGAGGAGAGGCTTCCATCGGGCCACTCTGCCATAAAGCCCCGACTGGTGGAGGGCTGCAGTGATAGTTGACTTTGTGGAACTTTCTCCCATCTCCCTACTGCATCTCTGGAGCTCAGCCACAGTGATCTTTGGGTTCTTCTTTACCTCTCTCACCAAGGCTCTTCTCCCACGATTGCTCAGTTTGGCTGGACGGCCAGGTCTAGGAAGGGTTCTGGTCGTCCCAAACTTTTTCCATTTGAGGATTATGGGGGCCACTCTGCTCTTAGGAACCTTGAGTGCTGCAGAAATTCTTTTGTAACCTTGGCCAGATCTGTGCCTTGCCACAATTCTGTCTCTGAGCTCCTTGGACAGTTCCTTCGACCTCATGATTCTCATTTGCTCTGACATGCACTGTGAGCTGTAAGGTCTTATATAGACAGGTGTGTGCCTTTCCTAATCAAGTCCAATCAGTTTAAATTAAACACAGCTGGACTCCAATGAAGGAGCAGAACCATCCCAAGAAGGATCAGAAGAAATGGACAGCATGTGAGTTAAATATGAGTGTCACTACAAAGGGTCTGAATACTTATGACCATGTGATATTTCAGTTTTTCTTTTTTAATAAATTTGCAAAAATTTCTACATTTCTGTTTTTTTCTGTCAAGATGGGGTGCTGAGTGTACATTAATGAGAAATAAAATGAACTTTTTTGATTTTGGTAAATGGCTGCAATGACACAAAGAGTGAAAAATTTAAAGGGGTCTGAATACTTTCCGTACCCACTGTATGTTTGCTCATTCAAAGACTTAAGCAGAAGAAAAAATGTTTTAAATGTTTTTTATCTGACATAATTAGATATGTGGCCATTTTCCTAGAGTTCTTTCATTCAGTTGATAATTTTTGATTATTTTCCTCCTGTATCCCTTCCTTTTTTATTTTGGAGATGGTCAGTGCACTAAACCTTCCAATCAGCCTTTGGATTTTATTCCTGCTCTTTTTTCTGGCTTTAGAACTTTTGTCTTTGAATTTGAACTTTCTGTTCAGACTCTCTTCTTTGAATTAGTCCAAAGAAAGGGATGTCATTGCTCCTGCTGAGAAATATCAGAGAAAGAACTCACAGATACCAGAAATTTAAAACAGCAAATATAAACTGTTCGACCAAACATTACTTTATCTGGCCACGCATTTTTATGTACTAATAGTTTTTTGACATTATTTAGTTTGCTATTATAATCACTATTGCAATGCCTGATTGAGTTTTAGAACATTTATATTTATTTTCCAATGATTGGAAGCTTATTTATATATTCACATTTGTTCCATGTGTCTGAGTGCTCAAACACATTAGAAATATAAGGAGATGATGACTGAAGTTTTTAATTGAATACATTTAATTGAATAATTATGAACATTATTCATTCCAATAGATCTGACCAAGAAGTAGAGCTTTTGCCATTGAATGTTGAATGTTCCTACCGACATCCACAGCTGGTAGAGGTTGCACCCCAGCAGCCCAACAGTAAGTGCCATATTCCTGGACAGCAATAGGACTTTTTCATTTCATTATATCTGATTTTTTTTTAGTGGTTTTGCAGAGGAACACCCAGGGTCAATCAATACCTGCCTGGAGCTGAAAGTACATTGCACATTGGATGAGCTCTTGCTTTCCTGATTAATTTTTTGTTGTCGTACTGGTTCTCAGATACTGTAGGCAGACACTCACATGTGCCCATAAAGAGGTCAACAGAAATGGATAACATTATGTCCAGTAGAAGTATTAGTAAAACATTTTTAACTATTCCATTTTCACACTATAGTCAAAATTCACTGAGCTGATTAAAAAAACTGCTTTGCTTGAGATTGATTTTCAGATACAGAACAGGTTCCTCTGGATGAGATTTTATAAGTTGGCTGAAAAAAACGTGAGCAATTGTAACTACAATTACTACTGGGGTGTGGGGTATGTGTTTGTGGTCATTTTGAAAAACGTCATGAGCACAATTGCTTAGCAAACATGTAGGCAGTATCCTAACCTATACAGTATATTTATGACTTCCCTTTAAATCTATACAGCACTTAATGCACACTACTCCTCATTTTATTCTATCTGAAAAGTGAATCATTTGATTTCCTTTATGTTTCAGTGGTTGAAGGGGTGGCCGAGCTGTTGGAAGGGCTCAGTGGCAATCTGTTGAGCAGTCTGAAGGATGTCCTGGTAGAGAGAAACAGCCTGACCCTGGGCAAGGAGCTTGGCAAAGGTCAGTTTATAATTAATTATCCTGTTAGGCCACATGACACAGCTGCATGCAAAGTTTGCAAACATTACCCAATGTGGAATACAGTGGATTACTAGTTCCCAAGTGATGGGATGAGGCCCAAAAATGAGCTGTGAGTCCACTCTGAACGGAATGCAAATGAATTGCAAGCAGGCTGCAAGCTTTTCAAAAAAGGAGAAACACTGTATTTTGAGGTCTGAATGTCTGAGTGCACCCTGTGATGGACTGGTGACCTGTCCAGGGTGTACCCCTGCCTTTCACCCGAGAGAGAGCTGGGATAGGCTCCAGCAGATCCCCGTGACCCTGGCTTACAGGAAAAAGCGGGTATAGAAGATGGATGGGTGGATGTCTGAGTACTGCCTCACAGAGAAGATGGCAATATGTGAATGGATGGCCCAGCACAGGAGGAGCAGCTCCTCAGGACCACAGTCAGCTGTGCATCTCCATTTAAAGGAAACAGGACACTCATTTAAAGACAGTGATGTACACATCTTGGACAGAGAAGATAGGTGGTTTGAGAGAGGGATCAGAGAAGCTATTTATAGCCATCCATTCTCTATACCCGCTTATTTCTAACCAGGGTCACTGGGATCTGCTGGAGCCTGTCCCAGCTCAGAGAAGTTATATATGTTCAAGTAGAAAAAGAAGAAGAAGAAGTACTTTATTAATCCCCAAGGGGAAATTCAGTTGTTGCAGCAGTTATTAAATTTGAGATTATTTAAATTATATTGATTAATTGTAATTAATAAAGTAATAAAGTAATTAACTAATTATTTATTTGGGGGGGTTTGTGTGTGTGTGTGTGTGTATGTGTGCGTACATGCATGTGTGTGTGTGTGTGTGTGTGCGCGCGCGCGCACGTTATTGTTTTTTTTGAGGAATTATAGAGTCTTATGGCAATGGACACAAAAGACTTCCTGAATCTTTCAGTCTTGGCTTTAGGGGGAATTAGTCTGTGGCTGAATGAACTTCCCATTCGCCACAGTTCTTCATGAAGTGGGTGGGCAGAATTGTTCAGTATGGAGTTTATTTTGTCCACCATCCTCCTCTCTGCCACAGCCTCCAGACTGTCCAGTTCCAGTCCAACAACAGATTTTGCCTTCCTGATCAACTTATTTAGTCCGTTGGCCTCACCAGCCTTGATGCCACCTCCCCAGCACACAACTGCAAAGAACAGTGCACACACACTACACACTGATAGAATGTCTTCAGTAGCTTGTTGCACACACCAAAAGAACAGTCTCCTGAGGAAGAACAGTCTGCTCAGTCCTTTCTTGAAGAGTGCATCTGTATTGTTTGACCAGTCCAGTTTGTTGTTAATGTGGACTCCAAGGTATTTGTAGGAGTCCACAATCTCTACTTCGTCTCCAAGGATGGAGACAGGGACTGGGGTCTTCCTGTTCCTCCTAGAGTCCACCACCAGTTCTCTGGTTTTCTTGATATTGAGCTTTAGACAGTTGTTGTTACACCAATCAACAAAGCTTTTTATCAAATGTCTGTATTCCTCATTGTTATTATTGTTGATGCATCCAATGACTGAAGAGTCATCAGAGAACTTTTGGAGGTGACAGGTTCCTGAGTTGTAGCGGAAGGAATGGTGCTAGTACAGTTCTTTGAGGTGCACCGGTGCTGCTCATCACCACATCAGATATGCAGCCATCTAAGCGAACAAACCGTGGCCGCCCAGTGAGGTAGTCTTTGATCCACTTCACCATATCTGTGGGAACTTCCATATCCTGCATCTTTGCACTTAGCAGGTGGGGCTGAATAGTGTTGAAAGCACTTGAAAAGTCAAAAAACATGACTCTCACAATGTTGCCCTGCCTCTCCAGATGGGAGTATGCTCTGTGCATTAAGAAGATGATGGCATCTTCCACTCCGATGTGTTCTTGATATGCAAACTGCAGGGGGTCCAGAAATTCAGACACTTGGGACCTCAGGTGTTGCAGGACCAGTCTCTCAAACACTTTCATGACATGTGATGTTAGCGCTACTGGTCTGAAGTCACTAAGGGTACTGGGACGAGTTCTTTTTGGTAATGGGACAATACAGGAAGTTTTCCATAACTTAGGCACCTTTTTGAGCCTCAGAGAAAGGTTGAAAAGTTTCTGAAAAACCTCTGCAAGCTGTCCAGCACACACCTTAAGTATTCTGGGACTGATCTCATCTGGTCCTTTTGCTTTGTTGGCCCTTAGTTTAGCTAGTTCCTTCCTCACCTGTTCTGTGGCAAAGGCTGGGCCTGTGTATTGGGTTGATGAGGAGTCAGATGGTGAGGACATGGGAGGAGTTATTGGAGGTGAGGTATACTTTAATGTTGTATGGCTGCTGATAGAGGAGATGGCATCAGTGGGCAATGGGGAGGCAGCATTGGCAGAGATGTTGGGTGGGGGGGATGTGAAGAGACCCCAAGGCATCAGCTAAGATGGTGTAGGGAGGAGGGATGGTGTGTGAGGACGATGGATCAGAGTAAGAAGCAGAGGTGGTGTCAAATCTATTAAAGAACAGGTTAAATTCATTAGCAAACTTTGAGTCTCCTTCCACAGCAGTGTGTAACTTCTTATAACCAGTCATTATTTTCATCCCATTCCGCACCTCTTTGATATTGTTCTGTCTCAACTTGTGCTCTACTCTGTCTCTATAGAGCTGCTTTGCCTCCCTCAGCTTCCTCTTGAGTTCCTTCTGTGCGGCTCGGAGTTCCTCCTTGTCTCTTGCCGTGAACGCCCTGTTCTTCTTGTTGAGGAGGCCTTTAATGTCCTTATTTATCCATGGCTTATTATTGGGGAAACAACAAACTTTTTTGGATGGAACAATATTGTCCTCACAGAAGTGGATGTAATCTGTGATGCAGTGAGAGATGCCTTCGATGTCCTCACCATGAGCATCCATGAAAAGATCCCAGTTTGTAACCCTGAAGCACTCCTGCAGGGCCTCCTCAGCATCCTTTGACCAAACTTTCACATACCTCTTGGTAGCAGACTGTTGTCTTACTACAGGCTTGTATGTTGGTACTAAATATATTAAGTTGTGGTCTGATCCACCAAGTGGGGGTAGGGCTGAACAGCTGTATGCCTCTTTCACATTGGCATAAAGGAGATCAAGAATCTTATTTTCTCGTGTTGCACAGTCCACATACTGTTTGAAGTTGGTCAGAGTTCCCGAAATACTGACATGGTTAAAATCCCCATTAATTAGTATAAGGGCACTGGGGTGTTTTGTCTGGAGACCAGCAACAACTGTGTGGATGATGTCACATGCACTCTGTGCTGCAGCTGATGGAGGAATGTAAACAGTCACAACAATGGCGTGTGAAAACTCACGGGGCAGGTAGTATGGCCTCAGTCCAACCACCAACAGCTCAATGTCTGGAGTACAGATACAGTCTTTCACCAGAGTTGCACCATTTGGACTTAACAAAAACTGCGAGACCACCTCCTCTTTTCTTGCCGCTCTGTTTGCCTCTGTCTGCTCACACTAGAGAGAACCCAGGCAGTTCAAGCGAGGTGTCCGGTATATTTTTATTCAGCCAGGTCTCGGTGAAGCAAAGCAAGCTACACTCTCGCTGGCTGCTAGCTAAAGCTGTAAGTTCATCCACTTTGTTGCAGAGTGACCTCACATTCCCCATAATAATTTTTGGGAGAAATGGTTTAAATCTCCTACGTTTTTCTCGATGCTTCACTCCTGCTCTGCAGCCCCTCCTACGCCTCCTCAGGTCTTGGGGGATTTCAGGTTTTATACCAAGAAGCAGTTTTGTTCCCTTGAGAGCTAGTAGTTGCTCTCTTGTATAGATGCCGTTGCCACAGAAACATATACTTTCTGATGCAGTTTCCATAATCTCCATATGTCTCTCCACAGGAATTAGAAAAACCCAACTCGTCCACTTTCATCCGTTATCAGAGAGAAAGCATAGATCAAAGCATAAAAACCCTCCGTTAACAGGGATCGAGGGCTCAGACATAACTTGTCTTCAATCTACCAGGCTGCCTTTTCATCTACTCCCAGGAAATTAAGGAACTCTTCATGTCTTTCAGGGTAGACACACTTGACACCTAGTTTGTGGATCAGAGGGGTCACATGAGTCGATCATTAGACCCTCTTCTATTGTTCACCTAACGAGCCTATTCAGGCCAAGTGTGAAGTGAAACTAACATGGAGGATACATTGAGATCTCTAATCAACTTCCCTCAGGCTGAAGAATGAGTGGTGAGATGTCCAGTTGCCATGAATCGAGCATCTAAATAACTTTACCTAGATGACTGGGAGTCTTTACAGACTATGAATGAGTGAATAATTCCTCACACAGTCTTTGACTAATCCACCAATATTAACTTTTCAATTATCAGCCGACGATAAATAGGCCATGGTTGTTTTATGTGTGGTTTTGGTGACTATTATTCAACTTTTATTGCTCTTCTACAGGAGAGTTTGGCTCTGTCTATGAAGGGATCTTTACAGCAGAGGAAGGAATGGACATCAGAGTGGCTGTCAAGACCATGCGAAGTGTGTATAAAATGACAACCCATACTTTAACAGAACTCTACTCCTTTGTTTTTGTAAAAAAAAATTTCTGTTGCACATATAGTTGGAATCCACACCAAAGAAGACTTGCATGATTTTCTGAGAGAGGCTGAGATCATGAAGAACTTTGATCATGAAAATGTGGCCAGACTACTTGGTAAGATATATCACCTAATCCACTATTAAGATACCTAACTTTGCAGTGTTTTCTACTAAACTGTCACACTCCAGTAGAACAGACTGAGGTGAGGTGAGATGAGATAAACCTTATTATTATGGAAGGGAATTTGAGCTATACTGCTGATTCCCAGTTGGCATTCAGTGTGTGATTTAAATCAACATTTACAATTTTGGTTGGGTGATGATCATATATTGTTATGATGGGAGATTTATGGTTCCTGTGTAGGGACTTTTATTTTGATCTCTGATTTCCGTGTCACCTATGTTAGTCATAGGTAGCTTTATGTTCCACTTACCTTGATTAATTTCACTTGCCTTCTATTAGTTATGGTCTTTTGTATATCTACCTCCTCCTATCCTTTGTTCTTTGTCAGAGGATTGACTATGTCACTGAAGGATAGAATTTGTTTGTATGCCGAGTGGCAGAGTTTCGTGAGTCTGGTCCCCACGCTGAGTGGCGGAGTTAATTAGTTTTTGTTTTGATGCCGAGTGGCGGAGTTGCCTTGACGGCAGTTACAGTGCTTTGTTTCAGAGAGTGTTCTCTATTGTGCCTGAGCCTGGTGAGTCCAGGAAAAACAAAAAGTGTGTCCTGCATTAGGGTCCTGCGCCTCTCCTTCAGCTCCACACCACCGTAACATATGTGTAACCACATAAAAATTATACTGAATCTGCAAAAATTTAAAAAATCAAAACTTCTTAACATATATTTTTTACCTAACAGCAAATCAGTTTTCTGACCTACTGCTTGTTCCACTTAATCATTTAGATTACAGTGTAGTATATCAATGTAGCAGAAGCATACAAGGCATAGGCTTACCCCCACCTGGGCCTGTCTGACCATCTCTCAAGTCTGCTACACCCACGGTATACCCCACAAAATAAAACTTCTGGGTCCATTGTAAGGACTGTAAGATCATGGCCTGATGATGCCATCCCCAGGCTCCAGGACTACTTCTCCTCCACAGGTCTCTCCTTTGGATGTATACACCTTATCCCCTCTGGATTACATCAATTACAGTGTGGACAATGTGACATCCTGGAAGCAGAGCTGTGTGTTTCCTAATAAAATACCCTGGATGACATATGTGGTCCAACTGCTAATTAGAACCAGGGATGTAGCATTTAAATCACAACATATAGCACTGCCAGGAGAGGCCTTAAATCTGCCAAAATGCAGTATAAACGGCGGATTGAGGCCCATATGCTGGATCAAGTGCTGAAGGACTGTTTGGCTGAATTGACGGAGGTCTTTACCACCATCTTCAACTTGTTGCTATCGATGTCATGGGTGCCAGCATGCTTCTAAAAGACCACGAGTTCCTATTGCTAAAAGGTCAAACATCACCTGTTTAAATGACTACAGGCCGGTCGCACTCTCCCCCATACCTGCTACATGCTTGGAGTAGTTGATGATTAAGCGCATCAAGGATGCCATGCCACCTACAACTGGACCATCACCAATTTGCATATAGAGCAAACAGGTTGGCAAACATGTCTCATCCACAATGAGCATTAACACTGGGGCCCCCCAGGGTTCAAATCACATCATAAAATTTGTCGAAGACACCCCAGAACTAGGATGCACTTTATTACATCATTCCACTTGTGGTGCTATGCCTGTGGAGAATATGTATGCCAAATCTTGCCAGCCTAATTTTGCACGTTTTACTTATACTAATAAGTAACAATAACGTGTATCTATCTACAGTAAATTTGACACAATTTGTGTCTGCTCCTGGGGTCGCTGACTTTTTACACCGCCTCAGGTTAACCTTCTACTGCAGCTACAGCAACCTTGTGAAGCATGTATGTTTGTCTTGCAGGGGTGACTTTACAGAGACAGCACGATTCTCCTCTTCCTGTTCCTCTAGTTATTCTGCCCTACATGAAACACGGAGACCTGCGCCGCTTCCTTATTGCTACACGCTATGGTGACATTCCTATGGTAAGATGCAGTGAGCACTTGCATTTACACACCTGTAGTTGGTGCTTATTATTGTATGCACATCAGCACATGCTTTGTCACAGACACTACTTGAACACTTTTGAATTAATGACTTAATCCAGGGACTATTGGTTTTAGATTTGTTCACTCCTTCATGATCAACTTTTATTAAACTATTAGTACAACTATAGACATTGTAGCTTTGTCACTTTTTTTCTGATTCATTCATATCTGTAAAACTTCTGGCCATGTTATGGAATTGATATTAAAGATCCACAGGAACAATCCAAGTGAGTCAGTTTTACAATGTCCATTTGAAATTTGATTACATTTACCTGCTGCTTTTTCTGGATTTCATATGCAAATCCTGATTCAGTATTGGCCAATAAATTAATTTTAAAAAATCGTTCCCCTTTTTTTTCGAGTTTGTGCCTCAACAGAGTCTTTTGCACTTCATGATTGACATTGCTGCTGGAATGGACTATCTGAGTCTGCAGGGGTTTCTGCACAGGGACTTGGCTGCACGCAACTGCATGTGAGTCCATCAGAGGGAGACAGAGGAAGAAAAATTAGAGCTGACTTGACAGGGCTTGAAAGCAAGGCTTCCTTGTTCATATCTGACTGTGCCTCTGTCCTCAGTTATTGGTGTGCAGCTATGGCTTGTTTCATGGAAGGAAACTGCTTGAAGTTTCAATGACACATACAGAAGTCCTCAAGCATGTGCGCATGTGTTGGGACAAAATATAGTGTGTTCTTCTTCTTTGATCTCAGTCTGTAAAGCATTACCTTACCTGTGATGTTAGACAAATGCATTATCCATCCATCCATCCATCCATCCATCCATTATCTATACCCGCTCATTCCTATTTAGGGTTATGGGGATCTGTTGGAGCCTCAAATGCACTATTTAAAAGTTTTTTCTTTTCTCTGTAGGCTGGGTGATGACCTTAGGGTGTGTGTGGCTGACTTTGGCCTGAGCAAGAAAATATACAGCAGCACCTATTATCGTCAGAAAGTAGTGATCCGTGTACCAATCAAGTGGATGGCAATAGAGAGCCTGTCTGAGTCTGTCTACACTTCCAAAAGTGATGTGGTAAGTTCATTCTTCTGTGAAATCACTACCTTCTCATGGAGACAGGTTTCAAAGAAGACACTGGATTCTGATTTCTTGATTATGCCATTTACTCAAAGTCTGAATTTGTGTACTGAATATGTAGAACTATGATTTCTTGTACCCTTGTCCTCTCAGTGGTCATTTGGGGTGACCATGTGGGAGATTGTTTCCCGGGGGAGAACTCCTTATCCTGGAGTCCAGAACCATGAGCTGCTGGATCTGCTGCTGTCTGGACATAGGCTCAAAGCACCTGAGGATTGTGACCAAAAGCTGTGAGTTCTTGTGCTCCCTGTTTGATGGTGATCAACAATGTTATTTTTCTTCAGGTAGCAGTTTTAGGTTTGTTCAGAAAATACTGTATGTCTCTGAGACTCCTTCCTCCATCCCAGTACAGTGAAACAGCAACATCTCTTTTCAGAAACAGTTACCTTGGGCAATCCACAGAACAAAATGTTTATATTTCATGGAAGTGCAATAGGAAGGCTGTTGATACATTAATTTGATTCCAATCAAATTACATTTCTTGTGATATTTTAATGAGGTGTTACCAGTGACAGAAAGATGTCATGGTCCAGTATTTATAACTATTTTATGACAACCTCTAATTTTTTTATTTCTGTGTTAAACATTGACCAGCTATACCAGCTTCTTTAGAATTTGCATAGTTATTGTAATGTTCTGCAAATTCAAATCTTGCCTGCCTAATTTCTGAAAATGAAAAGCTGGACACTGTACAATCACCCTTTCAGATCTCTCAAAATATCCAGCTAAATAATTTAATAACTCCATAATAAAATCACTACCTTCGCTCAGTCTTAACTTCTGCCTCTCCTTCCTCCATCTCAATCCAAACACAGTTATGAAGTCATGCAGAGCTGCTGGCATGAGGAGCCAAACCGGAGGCCTGGCTTTGGAGAATTGGGTGAGACACTGAAAGGACTTTTGTCTGAGCTGCCGGTTCTGGAGGCAAGCCAGGAAGCCAGCTACATCAACCAGGGCCTGGAGGTTGCTGCTGCTGCTGCTGCAGGTGCCTCCGTGGAGCCACAGACCGACTCTGGGGCAGGAGGGGTAAATTTCTACCTTCCTGCTCCTAGGGGTGCTGCTGCAGCCAGAGATGAGGATGTGGAAGCAGAGGATGGCTACCTTATGTGTATGACTCACTCGGAATGCAGATAATAATCACTAAATAATTAACAAAATTTGGAAATTAAGTTTGTTTCTGTCAACGTGCCTTCTCTTGCTGTTTATAATAAACTACAAATCCCAGCATTGCTGTTATTCTATAACGCTGATTCGTTTGTAGTGCCACGTCACTACCGCACCTGCGCAGCCATCTTGAACCTCTAGCAAGCAAGGGGCAGAGAAAGGCAGAAAAAGGGAGTAAAACATAACAGCGTAACCTGCGGAAACTGGGGCATGTTCGTTAGAATCAATATTATGAAACAGTGAAGGCCGAATAAAGTGGAACGATCGGGAGACAGTAACGGAAACGGTACAACAGCCATCTAAGTGCCTCGGATACCCGGACCTACAAGTCATCTTTTTTCCGGAGTAGGAAGGAAGAGTCGAGTCACCGACAGAAAAACCACATACAGAGCGAAACCATGAATCCCGAATAGTGAGTGTTATATGAAAACGCCGAATTGTCAAGCGGGCTAGGGTGTGTTCAGAAAGCATGATCACAGTCGTGTTGTTTGTAGTGTAACCATATGTAAATAATGCTAGGCTAATTGTACTGATCATCGGCTAGCAGGGCGCGGACGCTTTCTGTAATGTTTCTCTGGACGTCAGCTGACAGCTCGTGCCTCACCGCGTCGACTGTTACACGCGACCTTTGACGGGATAAAATAACGAACGTTCTACTGTGTAACATCGGAGGAAGTCGTTCATACGATCCGCTGCCATAGTTTGGAAACGAACACCGTTAGAACTCTTAACGTTGCACGAAGTGACGTTAGTTAAGTACTGGATGTCATGGACATAATAAGGTTATCCATTTCTCTTGTCCGCCTAAAGGTACATGTGAATTATGTATCTTAATTGAGTAATTGTACAGACATATATTGTTTTTTTAAAAGAGGTGGTGTGTTTTGTTTACTACAATCCCTGTGAACACGACTGTATTATTAAGTCCAACAACAGTTTAACAATTCGTTTGGTACCGTATTAAAATACAGTTACCAGCCGTTCGTGAAAGGTCCTGATACTGAACACTTTAGGCTGTTACGTGTAATTTCTTAGTATAAAACGCAGTAATCATCAGGGGTAAGGTTAGATGATACGGCAGGAAACAGATGTTTGACGACACCCTCTTGTCACTGAATCCCTCGACCTGTGGTAAAAGGCACACCGTTGTCTATGGCTGTCCCGGAGCCCACAGCTGAGGCTTTCCTTTGAATCCATATGGAACCCTGTCTAACTAGATTGGCTAACACCTCCACACCCTAAGCAGACAATCGTTATCCCCAGTTTGTTTACACGTACTGTATAATATTGTCTCTGGTTAAATATTTTCTACCATTATACACGTAGACAAGGTACATGCACTTGATTAGGGCTAGATTTATACCCACTTTCTAGCAGCTATTAAGTTGTAACTAAAGCCTTTAGTAACTATTAAATCATCTCCTAATTGTTTATGGGGCAGGTGTAGGTATTTATTAGGTCCACCTTTTGGGTTGCCTAGTTTGACTGGTGTTTAGCCTCCTCCACCACAACTCATGCTTCATCTTCAGAAGTTGTCCTTAGGTTCATCAGGACCCCTCTATTGTGGGTCACTTGACCTTGTAAAAGAGGTTGCATATGGGCCTCAATCTATTTAGTAGCAGGTTATTAATCCAGACTTGATAGGTTGCTATGGAAACCAGTAATTATTGACTAATTAACTGTTCTAACTGAAGACTTGATGCTTATTAAAAAGTGACTTACATAATTACTGTTTACTAACATCTTTAAGTGTGGGGTTGTGCAGACGTGTTAGCTAGTTGAAGTGACCGAGGGCTTTTAGCTGAAGCATTTGTAAATTATGTATGAATCATTAATAGAGGTCTGTATTAACTTATAAATTCGTTATTAAAAAGTGGTACAGAAAATGTATAGTGTTACTAATGTGATGTCTGTGTTGTGTCTGCATTAGTGTTTAATGCTGTGTTATGTTTTAAAGCTTTTCCTAAATAAATAATGCTCATACAGTTATGATTAATATTTTCAGGTCATATCGTTTCAGAGGAAAACTGATGTTCTGTGTCATATTTTAGTTATGTAGTCATCATAGAACTAAGCAGTTGAATCTGTGCTTAGTAAGGCTTTAGGTTCCATAGTCATGATTAGAAGTCGACCGATATGGGTGTTTTCTGGCCGATGCCGATATTTCGAAATCAGGGCAGCCGATGGCCGATATATGATGCTGATTCTTTTGGCCGATTTTAATTTTCCCCCTTAATCTCTTTCCTGTGTTTCGGACGCACAGACACATTTATTGAAGAAAGTTATCCTACGTGTTTTAGCAAGAATATTCATCTGAATTGCACACGTTTCTACTTTCAGATTTGTTGCACACATGATAAGCATGGTCAGCATCAATTCTAATATGCTACAATGTAATTACGCGTTGGAAACAAATGGTTTTCCCCTGCCATCATTATCTGAAGCCATGTGTGTAAAATGTAAACAGGGCACGGCTACAGTGTGTGCGTTGCTCTGTCTCTCACGCAGAGGGAGAGAAACTCTCCGGTACAGAAACAGAATTAATAACATATGAGTTTATCTGTACACCGCATGCTACTATAACAATTTAGCCGCTGGGCTTGTTAGCATGTTTTGGTACCCGTGTCTACAGCCTAAACTACAGCTCGCTAACAATACATACCCAAAAAATTACTCAAAATGGCTCTCCAAAAGTAGCTTCATTTATAACCAGTGAAATGTATAAGGCTAAATTAAAAATGAAAGATAAGTACTTTCTTACCATTTTTGGACGCTTTTCAGCAGACGGGAACATTAGCTTAGCTGGCCGCAGATGTGCCTGCCTATAAATCAGCAGAATGGGCCGATGCCAATTAATTAAAAGGTGTAAAAAAAAAAAAACGGCCGATCAATCGGTTGACCTCTAGTTACGATATCCTACAACACTGGTTTATGTTTATATTGTCATACAGTTGGTACGGAAAGTATTCAGACCCCTTTAAATTTTTCACTCTTTGTGTCATTGCAGCCATTTGCCAAAATCAAAAAAGTTCATTTTATTTCTCATTAATGTACACTCAGCACCCCATCTTGACAGAAAAAAACAGAAATGTAGAAATTTTTGCAAATTTATTAAAAAAGAAAAACTGAAATATCACATGGTCATAAGTATTCAGACCCTGTGCTCAGTATTGAGTAGAAGCACCCTTTTGAGCTAGTACAGCCATGAGTCTTCTTGGGAATGATGCAACAAGTTTTTCACACCTGGATTTGGGGATCCTCTGCCATTCTTCCTTGCAGATCCTCTCCAGTTCTGTCAGGTTGGATGGTGAACGTTGGTGGACAGCCATTTTCAGGTCTCTCCAGAGATGCTCAATTGGGTTTAGGTCAGGGCTCTGGCTGGGCCAGTCAAGAACGGTCACAGAGTTGTTCCGAAGCCACTCCTTTGTTATTTTAGCTGTGTGCTTAGGGTCATTATCCTGTTGAAAGGTGAACCTTCGGCCCAGTCTGAGGTCCTGAGCACTCTGGAAGAGGTTTTCTTCCAGGATATCTCTGTACTTGGCCGCATTCATCTTTCCTTCAATTGCAACCAGTCGTCCTGTCCCTGCAGCTGAAAAACACCCCCACAACATGATGCTCCCACCACCATGTTTCACTGTAGGGATTGTATTGGGCAGGTGATGAGCAGTGCCTGGTTTTCTCCACACATACCGCTTACAATTAACGCCAAAAAAGTTCAATCTTGGTCTCATCAGACCAGAGAATCTTGTTTCTCATAGTCTGGGAGTCCTTCCTGAGAGGCTTCCGTCGGGCCACTCTGCCATAAAGCCCTGACTGGTGGAGGGCTGCAGTGATAGTTGACTTTGTGGAACTTTCTCCCATCTCCCTAATGCATCTCTGGAGCTCAGCCACAGTGATCTTTGGGTTCTTCTTTACCTCTCTCACCAAGGCTCTTCTCCCACGATTGCTCAGTTTGGCTGGACGGCCAGGTCTAGGAAGAGTTCTGGTCGTCCCAAACTTTTTCCATTTGAGGATTATGGAGGCCACTGTGCTCTTGAGAACCTTGAGTCCTGCAGAAATTCTTTTGTAACCTTGGCCAGATCTGTGCCTTGCCACAATTCTGTCTCTGAGCTCCTTGGGCAGTTCCTTCAACCTCATGATTCTCATTTGCTCTGACATGCACTGTGAGCTGTAAGGTCTTATATAGACAGGTGTGTTCCTTTCCTAATCAAGTCCAATCAGTTTAATTAAACACAGCTGGACTCCAATGAAGGAGCAGAACCATCTCAAGGAGGATCAGAAGAAATGGACAGCATGTGAGTTAAATATGAGTGTCACTGCAAAGGGTCTGAATACTTATGACCATGTGATATTTCAGTTTTTCTTTTTTAATAAATTTGCAAAAATTTCTACATTTCTGTTTTTTTCTGTCAAGATGGGGTGCTGAGTGTACATTAATGAGAAATAAAATTAACTTTTTTGATTTTGGTAAATGGCTGCAATGACACAAAGAGTGAAAAATTTAAAGGGGTTTGAATACTTTCCGTACCCACTGTAGTTACTAAGTCTTGAATACCAACCAAAATGTGACCACAGTACCAAGTACTAAATTTGGATTCGAATATAATTTAGGTTTTTAGAATAATCTAACTTTAGACTATTCTGTTTTAGAAATTGCTTTGCTGCCTGCAAAGAATGATAACTGACTGATAAGTCCTGTTGCTGCTTAGTATCGGTCCAACACAATCTACAACCATGTAGAAATATGAATTGGGCTGATTGCAAGTGTTGATGCATCTAGTGTTGTCAGTGAGATTTTGTCAGTTGGCTTGTGTGGTACACAACAGGCCTCATTTTCCTATGACACAAGAATAGCACTGGCATTGGCTAATGCTCTGCAGCTGTCTGTGTTGTGTATCAAATTCATGTGATGTTTTTCTTTCAGCAGTTGCATAGGGTGGTATTAGTAGTAGTAGTAGTGACCATCAAAGGAGAAAATAAGGTCTGTATTCCTTTAAATAGGGTTTAAAAGGGTTTGTTTAGGTATCAGTGCTGGAAATCAGGTACAGAATGGGTGCTAAAATCAAAAGGTTTCCAAAACAGCCATCTCTACCTAGAGGTCTGGAGTACTCCAAGGCACAAACCAGGACCATGGACCGTATTCTTCCCAGTCTCTGCATTTTGTACAATTGTTCTTCTGCTAACTGACTCTAGAATTGCTGTATGGTAGATATAAAATGTGCATGAAAATTCTTTGCTGATCTGTTTGGCCTGACCTCTATCTGAATAAGTCTGTGGAAGTAAATATGAACACTGCCCAGAAAATCATTTGAATTCGTAAAGTAAATTCAACCAAATCACGAACTATGAAGTTGTTTGACAAGCTGGACACCAAACAAAATCAGCTTTACTTCTTTCACTGTTGTCTGGGGAAAAAGGAAATAATCCCAAACATAAGAAAACAATTAAAACAGAGTTAAGAAAACAAAGGTTTCCATGCAGAACCTTTAACATGTTTGGATCTTGAACCTAGCTATATATTTTCTATAACTGACATAACTCAGTTGGCCAACAAATAGTATTTTATATTTACTGTTATATCAGGACACCAAAATGATAAGAATGCATTTTTGTATGCATATTTATATTAAGATATCCCGGGCAGGCAAGATTTGTATTTGCATCCCACATTCTGCCGAATATTTCAACGATTAATTGAGTAATCAGATAAAATAGACTTTTGTTTCCACAGCTTAACATTAGGCCTAAGCTATACCTAGTCATCCGTATTGACTCGCAATATTACACTACCATAAATACATGCGTTCTAACTAGCGCTGCTGTGTTTATCTTAACCCTCATATACCATTTTCACTCTTAATTTGGCCATAACTTTCACTGTATTTCAGCAAATGGAATGATTTTTGGTGACAAACCTTAATTTGACATAAATTTTGGAAATGTGATTCAGAAATTTTCCATAGGTCAATAATACACAATAACAGAGAGAGAGAGAGATCTTTGCGTGTTGACCCTGAGGTGTCTAAGAAAATCAGAAAGACTCTACATTGAGCAAACAAAAACAAAGTGCATTTAAGCACCTGCTGCATTTTTTACCCAAAATCCATGATCACTTATGAAATGGACATTTAAGGAGTTAAAATCCTGTTTTTGTTTTTTTAACATTTTGATCGTTTTGATCAGGACTGAAGTTGACTAACAGATTTATGCAAAAAAAGTTGAAAAAAAAATATTTATCTCATATATTTTTACAGCAGTTTATTTTAGTGGATGTTTTCACCCCAAACATAATGAAAGGGTAGTGTTTTCGAGCACTGCACAAGGGTTAATTACCAATCATGTTAACATCAATGTGGTTTGCCAGTTCTACTTTACAATACACACATTGCACGATGTTGTCACCTTTTTTAAGTTTGAAATCAGTTTTACAGACAGTTTTGCTCTCTGCCATAGCGCCAACTTTTGATACTGAAATGTGTTGTGCAACAGTGATTACAGTCCAGGTGGAACAATGATCCCTAGGCAGTGCAGGTCTGATAACACAAGTGAAAATAATTAAACGAATATTTGAGCAAAGAATTTGCTTCAAGGATTTTTTGTAATCAAATTTCTTGATTTCCTCCAGGATTCGTTGCAGCTCTACATGAATCAATTGTGAACCATAACTACATAACTACTGCATGTTTATAGTAAAATAAGGTGTACAGTGTTGTTCATGTCAAGTGTCTGATCTGTGAGACAGGTTTGTGTCAGGAGAAGCTTTCAGTCAAAGTTTGACAAAGTCATCTTGTATGACTTAGGTTTCACATGTCCTCCCTGTTCTGACCTGGGTTGTTTTTATTCTAGTGATTATCTTTTCAAGCTCTTGCTCATTGGAGATTCTGGAGTAGGAAAGTCCTGTCTGTTGCTGCGCTTTGCAGTAAGTAGTTATTTTTTTAAACTCTGTTTTTCCATTACGGTTAGCCTATTAATGTCTCTTTTCCAGCTGTCTCCTCTTATCTGCCTTTGTCCCTGCAGGATGACACCTACACAGAAAGCTACATCAGCACCATCGGAGTGGATTTCAAGATTCGCACCATCGAGTTGGATGGCAAAACCATCAAACTGCAGATTGTAAGTACATAAATCCACTCGTGCACACACCACAATCACACACAGACTCTTAAGCATGCATGCACATACACACACATAGAGCTATCTCACACTCAGTCCTCACCTGAACCCGGGCTTACTTTTAAGCATTGTTCTGAAAACAGCTGTTTGAGCACATTTGCATTCAGACCAAGCTGAAACTGGATCCTGTTTCAGCTGAAGGAAGAGGCTGTACAATCTCAAAGGCACCAAGTTTGTTAAGCAGACATAGGTCTGTCTCATACAGACCCCAAATACAATTACACACTCCTGGAGAGTAATGAAGATACTGTTAATGTTCTCATAATTCTGCAGGCAGTTAACCTTTTTCCACTACAGAGATCTAACAATTTGTAAGATTGATCTCCCAATAGCCCGAACTTTTAAGATCCTTATAAAGCTTTGGTACATGGCCCTTCCTTGTGTTTCAGAATTTTCAGATTGGAAGCTTTCAGATATATGTCATAAATAGCCAGCAGCCTGGCCAGCTGTACTGTGTTAAAAATTTACTGTCGAACCTATTTCATATGCAGCTTTGTTGGGAAGTGAAGTAAGCCGATAACAATGGTAAAAGTGAAGCTGATTTTCTTTTATACTTCCGTTGTGACAATGCTGGACTGACACAAACCACCCAGTGGCCTAGAATGGTGTCCAGTATGTCAGATCACTTCATAGTTATTGTCATTTCTTGAGCGGTGCTAAGATGTGGTTCCAGGAGTTTACTCTGAAAAAGTTGAAGAACAGTCAAAATAAATGGCAGTACATTACATTTAGGGCTGAAATCAGTACTGATCTTCTCAGTTATTACTCACAACTTTGGAATTGGTTAATTTGGATTCCGTTAAATAACCCACCTTGTATATAATGCTTTACATAATTTTCTACATTTATTTTCCTTGGCAAATTGATATGTCTAAACACTATTTTTAATTTTTTTAAATAGCAAATCATTGGTATCCCATACAGCTACACATCAATTGTTGGTATTATTCAAATGAAAACTGGAATTAATTGAATCTTACCTAGATTTCAGTGCACTCTGCAGTGGAGGACTGATAATGATTGTTGAATGCTATGGATTTAGGAGAAACTAGTGTATATTTCCATCCATCCATCCATTCTTTATAACACTTAGTCCAGTTCAGGGTTGCCAGTGGATTGGAGCCAGTCCCAGCTCACATTGAGTGAGAGGTGGGTACACCCTGGACAGATCACCAGTTTATTGTATTTTTTCAATTGGTTTCAACTCATTTGTAGTGCCAAGTCACAATGATAATCATCTCAAGTCACTTTACATATCCCAACAAATCCCTTACGAGCAAGGACTTGGTAGCAGTGGAGAGGAAAAACTCCCTTTAATAGAAGAAACCTCCAGCAGAACAGGGTTCAGTTTGGGCGGCCATCTGCCTCGACAGGTTGGGGTGAGTGGATAGAGGAGAGAGAAATAACAGCAACATTTTGGATTGTTTAATTCTGACATTGCCGATAAAGTTGTTTAAACTTTGCTTGAATAAGCATGACTTTGTACCCTAGATTGGATAGGTTAGACCAAACTAAGTAGGGCTGCAACAACTAATCGAGAAAAATTGCTTATTAAA
Organism: Mastacembelus armatus; assembly: GCF_900324485.2. Lineage (NCBI taxonomy): Eukaryota > Metazoa > Chordata > Actinopteri > Synbranchiformes > Mastacembelidae > Mastacembelus > Mastacembelus armatus. The sequence continues at coordinate 1,455,014 of NC_046650.1, read as the reverse complement.
ATAGTTGGCAATGAATGTATTTACTGATTAGTTAGATCTAGTGATGTGGCTGTTTGTGAAGGGCACACAGTGACATGATGAGAAGCTGCAGAGAGTAAAATGGCTGAAGCAGAGTCATGTTTTCTACAATTAAAGTGTATACACTGTTATGTGGATAGTGGTGTTGCCTTTTTGTTCTAGGTTTTTTCTGTTATGTTGTGAAAATAATCAGTCACCCAGTAAAATGTTTACAGTTCTCAGGTTCTTCTATTTTATCTGATGTCAGTCCACACTAACTGTAAGACATGGGCATAAGACCCATGTCACATTTAACCTTAGCCTTTTTTAGGCTCCCTGTCTCTGATGTAGTTGTTATGCACTATGATTACTATGTGCGTCCGTGGGACATGCTATGACTTTTTTTGGCACTGCAGCAAGAGTTAAAGTCATGCTTGATGCAAGGATTCTAAGGGTCTGTCAAATTATTCTGCTGCTATGTTATTGCCCACAGGCGACTGAGAAATTTCCCAGTACTCTTGATGGTCTGTCTGCCACTGGCTGACACCAGAATACTACCTTTTTACATGTGAGCTCATAGGAGCAGAGTCCAGTTAATATCTGGTCTGTATTACTACAATTGCATTTTTATATGCAGCTCACCAGGATAATGTCTAGCATTATTCAAGTGCATGTCTGAAAGCATGACGTTTCATTAAGGTTAATGTGCCACTCACTTTTTCTTTAAGTGTGAAATTCCAGTAAACAGCTGCCTTTTTAATGTAATAAAATTTAAGATGTGTTCAAATGTCTTCACATGTAAAAATAAAGTTGATTTTATTTTTTTTAACTTGTGTAGCAAACTTGTTTAAGGTTCATATTTTGAGAATAAGACATTGAAAACAGACTATTCTATATATTTAAATATAATAAACTAGTTGTTTGATGCAGCCCTAAAACTAGGCTTACTTAATCAGGTTGACCCTGTGCTGTCGGGTGATTTGTGCACAACCATGAGTTCAAAGCATTGAGAATAGAGAAATGTTGACTTAAAATCACAGATGGCAAGAAAAGCTACAAAAGAATCCACTGTGTCTTCCGAAGGCAAGCGAGACATAGCTAATAATCCTTTTAGAATCTGGCACATAAGTGCAAACTACATCAGTGCTAAGTTACATGCAACACTGTCACTTCTCAAAAGAAGCCAGTAGTCAATATTATGGCCATTTGTTGCCAGATGAACTAAGAAAGTCTACTAAAAATTAGCTGTTAAAAGCTCTCTAGAAGGGAGAGATTGTGTACTCTGAGCTTCTGGAAGGTTTATAATATGAAGCATCTGTACATTATAGTAGCTTTAACAGAAAAAGGAAACGTTTGAGGATTTACAAAATTGTCTTGTCTTTTATGTTTATTTGAAAATCTGTGGGCCAAAGTTGTGCAATACATTGAGTTTGATCTCAAAGAAGGCAAAAGGCTTTGCTCCAATTTTAATGGCGAATGAAACAAGTTGAAATAATTGATATTTCTAAATTGATCAATTAAATTCAAATGCATCTGAAGTTATCAGGCAATAGTGTGCTGTTCTTCCTTTTTCCAGAGTCCAGGCTTTGTGAGCCTGTTCCTGATTGGCTGAAAATCAGCTTCTATTATGAATAGAAATTTGCTTAACCGAACCAAAAGCCTTTCAGAATCTTGCACAGTCACTTACGCTTTTTATAAATATGTTACTCTCCATTTTATTCTTCCACGTCTTGTGTCTTTACTCTTACTGCTCAGTGTCAGTCAAACAAATAATATTGTTTGCAAGGGAAGATGACTTTTTTTTTTTTTAAACAGATTTTTAGTCATTTTAGTTTTTTTAGTTATTTATTAGTCCTTTCTGTCTTCTCCTCTCTATGTATCTCTGTCTGTCTCAGTGGGACACTGCTGGTCAGGAAAGGTTTCGTACCATCACCTCCAGTTACTACCGTGGAGCCCATGGCATCATAGTTGTATATGATGTGACAGATCAGGTAAGTCAGTCTGGACTGAATTATTGTTGAATATATTTATTGGTAGCTTCAGTTTTTACAAATCATATTAAGGCACAATGAATAAGAGAAGTTGAAAACATTATTTAAGCCTTTTCTGTGAACACATTTTTACTCGCTAATTCTACAGAAAATAACATATATATAGAATTCTCATGATTTGTAAGACTATCTCTCTGCCCCCTTATCACCCTCATGTTGGCATTCCTATGTGGTTTCTTATAGACTTGTTAACCTTGTCATTCTTTATAATGAAATAAAAAATGAAAAACCCAGTCAGTTTCAAAAATAGTGCTTGACTGATTTGAGTATTGACTTGCTACTTTTCACATTGTTCCAACAGATAGGGAACATTCAAGCCCTTCAAATTATTTACTATATTAACATATAAATGTTAATAGTACTGCTATTACTGCTCCTCTAACTGTATTTCAAGGTATTCTTTTCATGAATACCACTGCCCCATCACAAACTTGTAAACTCCTGTGCATTGAGCTCCAGTGTTTTTTGCAGTGCTGATATTGTTGTGCTTACTGTGCAGGAGTCCTATAACAATGTCAAACAGTGGCTTCAGGAGATTGACCGCTATGCCAGTGAAAACGTCAACAAGCTTCTGGTGGGCAATAAGTGTGACCTGACAACTAAGAAAGTAGTCGACTACACAACAGCCAAGGTAATGACTGCTTTCTGTGCATGAAATAACAGCATTAAATGTTCATTGCTGGCTTCCTTGTTATACATTATATGTTGACAGTTGAAATGACTATTTAAAGTTAATAATAGTGATGTCATCAAATTGGAGTGTACAAATCTTTAACAGAAAAGCCTGTTGTCCTACTGTAATAGAATAAATTCTGGACTTTTGATACAAATAAAACTTGGGACCTGGATACTTCTGTCACTTTTCATGTCTTATCACTCCTCATGACAGCAGGATTTTTGCTGTTTTCAGATTCTGATTCAGCTGCTGTTTTCAATAAAGAGCAAAATGTAGTAATGAGTAATAGTAAACAAGCCTAAAATAGGTTTGGGCTTTGATTTCTAAACTTTTAATGTGTGTTAATTTATTGTGTGTGTTTAATTCCTTTTCTCATTCCTGACAGGAGTTTGCTGACTCGTTGGCCATCCCCTTCTTGGAGACAAGCGCCAAGAACGCCACCAATGTAGAACAGGCTTTCATGACCATGGCTGCAGAGATTAAGAAGCGCATGGGCCCCGGGGCCACAGCTGGTGGTGATAAGCCCAATTTAAAAATTGAGAGCACCCCGGTCAGGCAGTCTGGTGGAGGCTGCTGTTAAAGCACCCAATGGCCCCCACCATCCCAATCATCACCTCCACCATCTCAATACTGACATCTTCTGTGTTCCCTCCCATCATCTCTGCAACTCAGGCCTGTACACCCACCAAACAACAGAGAGAAGGAAGTGTGTGAGGGAGCAACAAAAACAGACACAGCTGCAACTTTTACTTTCTGCCAAGAAGACTAAAAGAAAACCGATATGGGGCAGGGTTAAGTTTAGATAACCGTGAGCTCATCTGTATGCATACACATTTGTTTGTTTTCCTATGGTTGTGAGGGCACTTCTTAATATAATATGTTCCCAATCCCCTTAACCCTAACAATCACAGCTGCATGTCTAAGCCCAAACCCTACCCTCACCCTAACATATACCTGATTTTGACCTAAACCCAAAAAACCCCCTTAACCATCAAACTGCTTTTCAGAGTGATGATGGGCCAAGTCGTCCTCATTCCATGCTCTGCAAATCAAAGTGGTCCTTACAGCATACAAGTGTCTGTGCACACACACACACACACACACACACACACACACACACACACACACACACACACACACACTCACACTCACACTCACACTCACACTCACACTCAGCGGTGCGGTGGCATGGGTTAAAGAGATTTAAGCCATTTGGGGACTTTAGTTTTTAAACTGTGTCTGTCTTTGCTGATCTCATCTTGTAGCCACTCCTACCTTGCCTAACCCAGCCTATACCTGCACACACAGGTGTAATGTGCTTTTGTTGAGCTGATTCTGTGTGTACAGGAGGAGGTGTTCCTAAATAGCAGCAGCATTAGCCTGCCAACAGTGACTCATCTTTGCCATTTATTGCTGAAGATGCAGGGACAGCCCAATCAGTGGGTTTCCTTTGCCTCCTTTTGTCTTCTTATTCAGCTTTCATTCTTACTTCCTTGAGGTGTGTTCAGCACTGTAGTGGTAAGTAGATGAAAGATTGGTGTTTTTTGAATGGTTTGGATTTCTAAAGCTAGATAAACAGCAATGTAAATTATGCAGGCGACTTGTGTTCAAAGCCAACAAACCTTTTCCACTCTTTAAAAGATAAAAAGATAATGTCAGCATCGAACCATACAGAAAGCCACAGTGAGTACATTTTGGATATAGTGAAAGACACTATGCTAGTTAGAATGATGACATAGTTGATTTGAAAAGATGATACTTTAGCAGTCTTTGTGATTTGTGAAGGATTCAACTGAATGTAATAACCCATAACATTTAAATGAAAAGGTACCTTTGGCATTTTCTTAAAAAGATTTCTATTTACTGTTACTTATCATAACACATATCTATCCTTCAGTTCTAACAACCATGTTAAAAGCGTCTCCTTACTCATTAATGTATATATTGATTATTTTCCATTTTGGTAAATATTGTTATAACATTTATGGCCATATTTCCCAAACCTAGTCTTCAGACATTTACATCTCACATAATTTACACCAATTTGACTGCTGAACTGCTATGTGCAGTGTGTCTTGACTTGCTCCGGTCAGCTAATGAACCAGCTGTACAGAGCTTAGCTGTAAGCTAGAAACTAACACACCATCTGCGTGTGTGTGTGTTCAGCTCAGCCTCTCACTGATCTCACAACTCAGCAGAAACTCTAGCTCTTCATTATTTCTCTCTGCTTTTTCCCTCTTCTCACTGGATGTTTATGAAGTTGATTATTTTTTTGCACAAATTAAAACATCTTCAGATTGCACAGATGCATCATCACTTTCAGTTTGCACCACACGTAGCCAACTCTCATCTATTTGCACTTATTTGTATTTTGCTGTTGACTGTATGGATTTACAATATCTCTAAAATTTGCATCATGTTGAGTCTGAACACACCTTTAAGTTCTCAGTGTTGCTTCAAATCCACTAGGCATCTTGTTGAAAATATTGCACTCAGTCGTACATGCGTAAAGTGACATAGTGTAAAGTAGTTTTAGTAAGAATAAAAACAAAACATATTCTCATCTCTTCACACTTCTGGCTCAATGCTGCATAAAGTACACATGACTGTTAAATTACAGATACAGAAATGATTGGATGCAGTGCGGTTCAGAGTTTACTACTGCATCTTTGAAGCATACGGAGACATTTTGGTGCCTGGTCACACCAAAAATGGCACAGTGAAATTCATTTCTGGATCCTCGCAAAATTAACTTAGTGATGCATTGAGCAAAATTTGAACCAATAATGAAATTACATGCTAGTAAAAGATTTACATGGAAAGATAGATTGTAGTTATGTCAATAGAAGCATTAACCATGAGATTCTTTAACCAAACTTCTGGCGCAACACTTGAGCTTAAAGAGGAGCACTGGAGGCTCAGCTAATTCCTTAAATAAAAATAAGAGCTGGGATGGAGGTGATGATTGTGGGAGCTGTAATCTATGCTGTTAGTTTATTTTTTTTTCTTTTAGAAAGAAATATGACAACATGTAACATTTAGCACAGAGACACTAAATATTCTGAGACCACATAGCATTCTACGCAGAAGACAAGGCATGAAAAAGTGATTGTGGTGGTGGGGGGTTCTGACAAACAAGTAATTTGCAGTATCCTGCATTGGTCTTATAATACCTGTTTTATTACTGTTTTATTGTTTTTGTTTATGTCACATTAATACTTGATGATGGAGACAACTTGTACAATTAGCTTAAAATTTCATTCTTGCTTGGTTGCAGATAAAGCTGTGGGAGAGATGGTGTGGCTGTGGCTGTGGTGTGGGCTCTTACAAGTGCAGCCATTCTTTCCCTGAGATTGACCTGTTTGTCAAACATACTGTAGCTGTCACTCAGCTAGTGGAGTCTTGGCTGACATGTCTATTATGTACTTGAGAATTTTTGGCTCCTAATCAGATGTTTCACTGTTCCAGTTTGTTTTCCTCTTACAGAGTTCTAGTTACATCTGAATCTTTTAGACTGATTATCAAGGCGTCAGTACGCTTCAGATGACACAGGTCGTTTGAAATGTTCAGGAGCCTCTACAAGCAAATAGAGTGATAAGACATGAAAAGTGACAGAAGTATCCAGGTCCCAAGTAAAAACTGATGTTAGTGACCCTTCTGATGTTCAAGGCTTTCTGAAGCACTTGCTGGAAGTATACTAATGCCTGTAAAAGCAACAATAATTAAAATGTAATTATGAAAATCAAAGCCTCAAATGTCAAACAACCATTAGTTCAAATGTGAGCTACTAGTGCCGATACAATATCAGTTTCTGTGCTAATGTCATATTAGAATGCAAACTAGTACAATACAACTTTGTTTAAATGAACCTGGCAAAGTTGTTATATCACAAATTCTTTAAAAACTTTAAATGACTTACCTCAAAGTTCATTATTAGAAATGAGTACAAATTCTAACTTTTACCGCAAGTCCAGCACCCAGCCCTGATTACATTTAGAGGAACAAACTGGAGCTAGCAGTCATTGCTGTCACTGTATGAACCATCTATGTGAACAGATTTGATTGAATGTTTGCATCAGATGGTTGTGGCATAGTAGCAGTGAAATCAGAGATGGGTATGAGGCTGTTTACATGTCTGGAACTCTGAGCAGCTTCCTGCTTTTCATAGCTCAGTGGTATGCTGAGTGGAACTGGAAGGAATGTGAGGAAAAATGTGGAGGGGCCTCTACAGCTTCTGTAGATGACATCTACATCAGTCTGAGATTAAATGCTTTACCCTAATCCAAAAAGAACTGCAGGTAGTGGTCGTTACACTTCATGGAACAAACATAGTGTACTAAACACATTTCTTTTGCTAATCTGTGGGCTAGTTGTACATAGCAGGGAGATGTCCATGCTATTTCAGGTCATAGTCAGTGTCATTATGTGTGTTGTGTCTGTGGGCATCTGGAGGTTCAGGGACTGACTGGTCATGGTTTGCTGACCGGATATGAACTCCCAAATCTCCCCTTGAGCCAACCATGTCACTACAACTTGGTGAATTTCCTCAAGCTCATCCCTAACTGGCCCCTCCTCTTAACCCAGGCTTCTCTCTGCAAGAAAAACCTGTCAGCATTTCAGGTGCAATAACACCTTGGGCTGTTTTGACGTGTCACAAGGAACAAGGAGTTCGCAACAGTAAGGGTGCAATTTCAGCTCCTTGAAACGAAATACAGATGATTGTATGTTTGGAAAACAGCAGCCTATCCTTTGTAAAGCCTCATCCCTGATCGATGCAGAGTGAAGCACTACTACTTCTGATCAAGGCATCACTTGGAGATGAGTTGTGGGTGTGTGTTTGTGTGTTGATGTCAGTTTACAAAGATATATGTTTTATGCCTTCTGAGTTAACCTAGAATGTTGTAGTGCTGTGTAGGAATCTGGGGGGGGGGGGGAGTGTAAGATTCCTGAGCTTTTTTGAGCACATGGTCATATCCTGGCATAATGCCAGTCTCACTTGAGTAGATGCAGAATAAGCAGCCAATTGAAACTTAACACTCAAGTCACACACCTATACTGGAGCTTTGATGACTGATTTTCTTTTTTTTTTTAATCATTATTTCAACAAGTCTTGATATTCTATTGATTTTGATGTATTCATTGAATACTGTGTTGCCTAGTCCATGAAGTATGACGGGACACTGGGGTGGGTGGGAACTCTAGTAAGGCTGGGGTTACAAAAATATAGGGAGAGGCTTTTACTTATGAATGTGGTTCTAATAAAAATGTGCTTTTCTTTAGTTCACTTCATTTATTCATTTTGGGTTAAATAGGATATTTTCCATGTCATTTGCACACATTTTGCTGTTTAATGGCTTTGTAAAGGCATTCACTAGGTGTTCAGAAAAAGCACTGGGCAAGAGCATGGTCTCTGTCACCTTCTGTCTTTTTTCTGTTTGGCTTGTTCACTTTGGTGCTGTCTCCCTGCTGAGTTTGATTATGTTTTTCTGTACATATTATAAATATATAATAAAAGAATTAAAAAGATCAATGTGAACATGAGGGCTTGTGTGGTATTTTCCCTTAACCGAACCTAAACTCTAAAGGACTCTGAAAACTGAAATCGCCCTGTTCTGCTGGAGGTTTTTTTTTCCGTTAAAGGGAGTTTTTCCTCTCCACTGTCACCAAGTGCTTGCTCATAAGGGAATTGTTGGGTTTTTAGTTTTAGTTTTTGTAAAGTGCCTTGAGATGATTTGTATTGTGATTTGGCGCTATACAAATAAAATTGAATTGAATTGAATTGAAATGGGGGCCAGTAACTGCCTGTCAGCAATATACAGCTCCAGGACCAGGGACATATATACAGTGGGTATGGAAAGTATTCAGACCCCTTTAAATTTTTCACTCTTTGTGTCATTGCAGCTATTTGCCAAAATCAAAAAAGTTCATTTTATTTCTCATTAATGTACACTCAGCACCCCATCTTGGCAGAAAAAACAGAAATGTAGAAATTTTTGCAAATTTATTAAAAAAGAAAAACTGAAATATCACATGGTCATAAGTATTCAGACCCTGTGCTCAGTATTGAGTAGAAGCACCCTTTTGAGCTAGTACAGCCATGAGTCCTCTTGGGAATGATGCAACAAGTTTTTCACACCTGGATTTGGGGATCCTCTGCCATTCTTCCTTGCAGATCCTCTCCAGTTCTGTCAGGTTGGATGGTGAACGTTGGTGGACAGCCATTTTCAGGTCTCTCCAGAGATGCTCAATTGGGTTTAGGTCAGGGCTCTGGCTGGGCCAGTCAAGAACGGTCACAGAGTTGTTCCGAAGCCACTCCTTTGTTATTTTAGCTGTGTGCTTAGGGCCATTGTCCTGTTGATAGGTGAACCTTCGGCCCAGTCTGAGGTCCTGAGCACTCTGGAAGAGGTTTTCTTCCAGGATATCTCTGTACTTGGCCGCATTCATCTTTCCTTCAATTGCAACCAGTCGTCCTGTTCCTGCAGCTGAAAAACACCCCCACAACATGATGCTCCCACCACCATGTTTCACTGTAGGGATTGTATTGGGCAGGTGATGAGCAGTGCCTGGTTTTCTCCACACATACCGCTTAAGAGTTAACGCCAAAAAGTTAAATCTTGGTCTCATCAGACCAGAGAATCTTATTTCTCATAGTCTGGGAGTCCTTCATGTGTTTTTTGGCAAACTCTATGTGGGCTTTCACGTGTCTTGCACTGAGGAGAGGCTTCCGTCGGGCCACTCTGCCATAAAGCCCCGACTGATGGAGGGCTGCAGTGATAGTTGACTTTGTGGAACTTTCTCCCATCTCCCTACTGCATCTCTGGAGCTCAGCCACAGTGATCTTTGGGTTCTTCTTTACCTCTCTCACCAAGGCTCTTCTCCCACGATTGCTCAGTTTGGCTGGATGGCCAGGTCTAGGAAGAGTTCTGGTCGTCCCAAACTTTTTCCATTTGAGGATTATAGAGGCCACTGTACTCTTAGGAACCTTGAGTGCTGCAGAAATTCTTTTGTAACCTTGGCCAGATCTGTGCCTTGCCACAATTCTGTCTCTGAGCTCCTTGGGCAGTTCCTTCGACCTCATGATTCTCATTTGCTCTGACATGCACTGTGAGCTGTAAGGTCTTATATAGACAGGTGTGTGCCTTTCCTAATCAAGTCCAATCAATTTAATTAAACACAGCTGGACTCCAATGAAGGAGCAGAACCATCTCAAGGAGGATCAGAAGAAATGGACAGCATGTGAGTTAAATATGAGTGTCACTGCAAAGGGTCTGAATACTTATGACCATGTGATATTTCAGTTTTTCTTTTTTAATAAATTTGCAAAAATTTCTACATTTCAGTTTTTTTCTGTCAAGATGGGGTGCTGAGTGTACATTAATGAGAAATAAAATGAACTTTTTTGATTTTGGAAAATGGCTGCAATGACACAACGAGTGAAAAATTTAAAGGGGTCTGAATACTTTCCATACCCCCATACACACACAACCAGTTTTTTCAGTTTTTTGGCAATCTTTCGCATGGAATAGCCTTCATTTCTAAGAACAAGAATAGACTGTCGAGTTTTACATGAAAGATGTCTTTTTCCGGCCATTTGGAGCGTTTTATCGACCCCACAAATGTGATGCTCCAGATACTCAACCTGCTCAAAGGAAGGTCAGTTTTATTGCTTCTCTAACCAGCTAAACTCTTTTCAGCTGTGCTAACATGATTGCACAAGGGTTTTCTAATCATCCATTAGCCTTCTGACACAATGAGCAAACACATTGTACATTGTATGAAACGCCTTATACCATGTGCAGTCATAAATACCCTAATCAAAAGCATCCATTATCTATACCCTCTTATTCCTTAACCAGGGTCACAGGTTACATTTTTGAGTTTTAAACCTTTATATCTCACAGGGGAAAACTGAACTAAAATGTAAAACAGAAGTCTGGGATGAGAAATGGTTCAAATACTTTAGAAATCAGTTTCATTTCATTCCTAATTGGTGTATCAAGCACATTATACGTTCATAATTAGTATTAGCTGTAAGGTAACTGCTAAACATATGTATGTGTTTTGATGTGTTCCTCTGAGATTGTGTTCAGTGAGACAGGTTTTCAGGTTGCACTGCACACTGAGAAAATAAAAAATAAGAACAAAATATTGAACAATTCTCAAATTAGACTTCAGCAACATTTATAACACTACAAAATCTGGTAATAGATAAGGATATAGAGTTTAGCAAAAGGAATTTGTCAAGTTCTGATAACACTTCACATGTGGTTAAACAAGCTTTTAAGTGCTGACAGCCATAGACCTCCCTGTCAGGCTTGTACTGCAACTTCTTCACTTGCTTGTTAGAGTGCATTCCTCTACAGAAAAAGAGATATACTGTGTAACACAAAAATATATGGGTAGAAGATGATACTGCTAAAGGAATAGTCTGTACCATAACCAAAAAGATATCACCATTGTCTGAAACAAAAAAAAAACAAACAAACAAAAAAATCTAAACACTAAAGGAATAGTTTGATAATTTCACAGATGAGTTTACTAGACCAAAGTACTTAGGCAATATGGGATAGTATGGGAAATGTAGGATCCAGTGTGTTTGGATGGACTAGCAGGTCTTAAGACTGGATGTCAGGATATCTCAGCCCTCTGCTGCAAAGATTTTTACTGTTCTTGTTAAAACCCAACTCTTGCAAGTCTCTTTATAGAAGTAAATATGAAATACTGGAGTACACCTTTAAGATTATCAAATACTTCTTGTTTATACAGTAATGTAATCAGAGGGTGCCTTTAAGATTTTAATTAATTTACTTTTGCCAATGCTATACTTAATGCTTACTTTATTAATTACTTTATGAATTACTATTAATTAATATAATTTAAATAATCTCAAATTTAATAACTTTGAACAACTACTGTAACAATTGAATTTCCCCTTGGGGATTAATAAAGTACTTCTTCTTCTTCTTCTACTTATGCACCCATCCATTATCTATACCTGGTTATTCCTAACCAGGATCAGGAGGATCTTCTGGTGCCTATCCCAGCTCTCTTTGGGTGAAAGGCAGGGGTACACCCTGGACAGGTCACCAGTCCATCACAGGGCCACATAGAGACAAACAACCTCACACACTCACACTCACTCCTATGGACAATTTAGAGTCACCAATCAACCTGACATACATGTTTTTAGACTGTGGGAGGAAACCGGAGTACCTGGAGAAGGTTTCTGTTTCACTAACTTGTGATTTATCTTTGGTGAATTGTGAAATGGTATTTAATACAACAATATTTGATAAAACACATATCTTAGGTATGTGAAACCTGTCATATGTTCTAAATGGGATCACATAACTCCATGATTTTAAAGTATGGTCAGACAGGTGAAACCCCTTGATGTGTCTTTGAAAATGTTGGCCCCTACACACGTAGCAACAAAACTTACACTAGGACAGAACACCAAGGATACTACCATGGCACATAAATGCACTTAGACCCTTTGATCAAATTTTGATATTTTTTCTGCACAACAATACATTTGCCCTGATGGTGAGGCTAGAGGAAAGGTCAGAGAGTGCACCAAAACATTTAGGGTTAATATTTATACTGATTGAAAATTTGTAATACAGTTCCTTCTTGATAGTTATGTGTTAAGGCCAATAGGCCGGGGTTGAGAGGACCCAAGACTCAGACACAACAGCTAAGGTGAAAGAGTTTATTACAGGACTTGAATTAATGTGACGTGACGATGCCTTGAACCAGGAAACTGGAGAACCTCAGGGTTGCTTCGGCGGATCTCAAAAGGTGCCTCTGTGTCTGGTTGTCTCTGCAGGTTACCCTCAAACAGGAACGGCCCCTGACGTTCCACCAGGCTGATCCGGGTGGTCCCGATGGAACTGGATGATAAGGTGAGGATCCAATATGGCACGGGCAGGAACCCAGGATCGCTCCTCCGGGCCATAACCCTCCCAGTCCACCAGATACTGCAATCCCCTGCCACGGCGACAAGATCGGATGAGGCAGCGCACTGTGAAGGCAGGAGAACCATCAATGATCTGGGTGGGTGGAGGGGTAGGGAACTGGTCCGAACAGGTCGAAGCTTGGAAACATGGAAGGTGGGATGGATCTTCAAGGTCTGGGGCAGGCGGAGACGGACCGCCACAGGGTTGATAACCTTGGCAACAGGAAAGGGACCGACAAACTTGGGAGCTAGCTTGCAACACTCGACCTTTAGGGTAGGTCGGCTGTAGAAAGCCAAACCTTCTGGCCCTCCACGTAAGTGGGGCCGGGAGTCCGTCGTCGGTTGGCTGACTTGACATACCGCTGGGTAGTGTTGAGTGGGGTAGCGCGGACCCTCTTCCAGGCTCGAAAACAACGCCGGACCAAGGCTTGCGCAGAGGGCACCTGGGCCTCTCCCTCCTGAACAGAAAACACGGGGGGTTGATAACCATAAGCAACCTGAAAAGGGGACAAACCCGTTGCAGAGGACACCAGGGAATTATGAGCATACTCGATCCAGACTAAGTTCTGAGACCAGCTCTTAGGGTCCTGTGAGCAGATAGCACGAAGACCGGTCTCAAGCTTCTGGTTCAGCCTCTCTGCCTGTCCATTGGATTGGGGGTGGTAACCGGAGGACAAGTTAACCCTGATGTTCAGTAAACGACAGAATTCTGCCCAGAACCTGGCTGTGAACTGCGGACCTCTGTCAGAGACAATTTCTGAGGGGAATCCATGTAGGCAAAACACATGCTGAAGGAGGACCTCTGCCGTCTCCTTGGCCGAAGGAAGTTTAGGAAGGGGAATGAAGTGGACCATCTTAGAAAATCTGTCAACCACGGTGAGTATGGTAGTGTAGCCCTGGGACCTGGGAAGTCCCGTAACAAAATCCATGGAAAGGTGGGACCAGGGGCGTCGAGGGACAGGTAACGGGTAGAGGAGCCCAGCCGGGCATTGTCTGGGAGTCTTGTTCTGAGCACAAGTGGGACAGGCTTGAACAAACTCCTTGACGTCTCTAGAGATACGCCCTCTCTGATATGGACCAGATGGTAAGCGTTCCTCAGATCTAACTTCGTGAATATCTTGGCCCCTTGCAGAAGATCAAAGGCTGAAGACATAAGGGGGAGAGGGTAACAATTTTTAACCGTGACGTTGTTAAGACCCCGGTAATCAAGGCAGGGTCTGAGGGTCTTATCCTTCTTGGGAACAAAGAAAAATCCTTCACCGGCTGGTGAGGATGATGGACGAATAAGACCTGCCGCCAAGGCCTCGGATACATATTTCTCCATGGCCGCCTTCTCTGGAACAGAAAATGAGTACAGACGACCTCGAGGCGGACTAGAACTCGGAAGTAAGTTTATGGCACAATAATAGGGACGATGGGGTGGAAGAGAGGTGGCCCTGGCCTTGTTAAAGACCACCTTCAAGTCATGATACTCGGGGGGAACCGAAGAAAGGTTAGGGTTAAACGGCTCAGAGGTCTTCTGAGAATTACCAGCTGGAACGGCCATTCTAAGACACGCAGTTGAGCATGAAGGACTCCACTCACAAATCTGTCCCTTCCTCCAATCAATGACAGGGTTGTGGTGTTGCAGCCAGATATTTCCTAATATGAGGGGTTGAAGTGGAGAGTTAATAATGAGGAAGCTCAACTCCTCCTGGTGATTTCCTCCCGTAATCATGTGGACCGGGTGGCTTCTATGAGTGATTCTATGAAGAATGTGGCCATCTAGTGCCCGGACAAGAATTGGCTCAGAGAGAGGGGTAACTTTAATACCCAGCTGAGTGGCCAGCTCAGCATCCAAAAACTCAGAATCAGCTCCGGAATCAATGAAAGTACTCAGGGGGAAAGTCTCCTGGCCAATTCTTAAGGTCACCTGAAACAGGGGGCGAGAGGAAGGATTTTTAGGCATTGACCAGCTCATCAGGAGCCTCCTACCTCCCGCTGAGCCCCTCCTTTTGATGGACAGCCTCGAACTAGATGGCCAGGTCTTCCACAATACAGACAGAGTCTAGAGTTAATTCTGCACTGTCTCTCCTCTGGACTCAGACGAGACCGACTCAGCTGCATTGGCTCCTCTTGGTCCTGACTGGCGGAGACAGTAACTTGGCGGGAAGAGGGGAGTCTCTGCTCATGGGCCACAGGCTGAAGAGACCTATAAAATCCCCTCTCTACTCGCCTCTCTCTGATACGTTGATCTATTCCTGTGGCAAGGTCTATAAGGCCATTAAGAGACAGGGGAAGCTCCCTGGCTGCCAACTCATCCTTTACCCTTTCAGAGAGCCCTTGAAAGGAGGCATCATACAAAGCGGTGCAATTCCAATTGCTGTCTGCCGCCAGAGTGCGGAATTCAATGGCATATTCTGTAACCGACCGATTACCTTGACGAAGACTGAAGAGACCTCTAGAGGCTGCTTTCGCCGGCAAGACAGGATTGAAGGCTCTGCGCAGCTCCCGAGAAAAATGTTGAAAAGTGGAACAAGAAGGGGAGCCATTCTCCCACTCAGCAGTAGCCCACCTGCGAGCTCCCCCGGTAAGCAAGGACAGAACAAAGGCAACCTTGGAATGCTCCGAGGGGAAGGAGGAGGGCTGGAGGTCAAAATACAACGAGCATTGTAGCAGAAAATCTCCGCACTGGCCTGGCTCTCCTGAGTAGCGTTCTGGAAGAGCTACCCTGGGCTCGTGCAGCAAAGGAGGGTCTACTGGGCCCGGCTGAGAAGGGGGTTAAAGTCTGTTCTGCTGGAAGAGGAACAGAGGAGGCCGTTAGAAGAAGTACTTGTTGGGTAAGTTGTTGAACCGAAGTAACAAGATCCCTCAGTCTGTCCTCCTGATGGGAAATAGCGTCCTCTACTGACGCCCTCCAACCCTGGGTGTCTGAGGGGTCCATGGCCAGAATGTTTTGTTAAGGTGAAAGAGTTTACAGGACTTGAATTAATGTGTCATGACGATGCCTTGAACCAGGAAACTGGAGAACCTCAGGGTTGCTTCGGCGGATCTCAAAAGGTGCTTCTGTGTCTGGTTGTCTCTGCAGGTTAAAACAGGAGTGGCCGAACAGGGACAGAGCAGGTCTGCTTCAACAACATTCTGGCAAAGGCTGATGGGTGAAACCTGCTTATAAAGAAAACCAGGAGCCGGTAATGAGGCACAGCTGAAGTCACTTAACAAATGAGCCAAAGAGAGAAACTGAGATCAAGAGCAGTAACTGACAAGAACCAGGAGGTGGCTTGTTGTGAGGCAACAGTACCAACCACCAATCTACCATGCTGCCCACAAATTTCAAAATCCTCAACTAAAAGTGTACAAAAAAAAAAATCTTTTAGAAATTCCTTATTTATCAATTGAAGGTTTTTTAAAAAGTGAATTTTGTGTATTATTGGTTAGAGGAATGCATCCAGGAATGCAACCAGGAAGTAGTGTCAGACCCTGACAGTTATGTCGGTTGTTGAGTCTGGTTCTGATATCCTATGTTGGGATTGCAGCTGCACCTTTTCAGCAATGATATTACAGGAGAAGATACAACCAATATCTTCTCATATCAAATAACATCAAAACACACGTTAGCAACCTCTATATTATTAAAGTCAAGGGCATAGGTACAACTTGAGTATGACAGTGTGTACAATCTCTCTCTTTTTTATAATTGTTTTATGCCCTTATTTGATAGGACCGTGGAGAGAGACAGGAAATATTACGGGCCAGCTAGGGGGTCAAGCCGGACAGGCGCACTACCGCTACACCATCAGCAGCCCCCATATAATCTTTCTTTAAGTGTTAAATATGTGATGGGCAGCTACCCTGTTCTCTAATGCTCTCTCTCTTTTTCTCTCCTGGTACTTTCCTGTTGACATGGGGCTACTGGTGACCTTGAGTTATTTTTAGCACAATATGAGCACTGCTAACTGAGTGCACAGCTTAGAGACACTCCATAGAGTCTGCAGCTTACTACAGCCAGTCTATGTAATAGCTGCACCAATCGCAGGAGAAATTCTGGCAGGGAGAGGCCTTTATTTGTTTCCAGAAATATGCAGACCTGCAGTATATAGAGAGACAGAGCTGGCTAGCTAGTGGAGTGCAGAGGCAGTCCAGGATACTGAACATGTAAGTAGGTCTGTAAACCCTGCTAGAAAATACAGCACCGACCAGCATAATACCACCTCATTTTCTGTTTTGTTGCTGGCATGCTGGTCTCTATTTGCTACCACTATTCATTGTATCAAATCAAGAGGCTTTTGTGTTGTCCACCAGTCTTCATCTTAAATTAAACTTGCTAAAGTGGATTAGAAAAGCTGTCAAAATAAATGCATTTCTCTAACCAATAATACACAAAATTCACTTTTTAAAAAACCTTGAATTGATAAATAAGGAATTTCTAAAATATTTTTTTTTTGTACACTTCGTACTAGTTGAGGATTTTGAAATTTGTGGGTAGCACGGTAGATTGGTGGTTGGTACTGTTGCCTCACAACAAAAAGGCTCTTGGTTCGCCATCCAGCCTTTCTGTGTGGGGTCTGCAAGTTCCTCCCACAGTTCAAAAACATGTATGTCAGGTTGATTGGTGACTCTAAATTGCCCATAGGAGTGAGTGTGACTGTGTGAGGCTGTTTGTCTCTATGTGGCCCTGTGATGGACTGGTGACCTGTCCAGGGTGTACCTCTGCCTTTTACCCAAAAAAAGCTGGGATAGGCTCCAGCAGATCCCTGTGACCCTGGTTAAGGAATAAGAGGGTATAGATAATGGATGCTTTTGATTAGGGTATTTATGACTGCACATGGTATAAGGCGTTTCATACAATGTACAATGTGTTTGCTCATTGTGTCAGAAGGCTAATGGATGATTAGAAAACCCTTGTGCAATCATGTTAGCACAGCTGAAAAGAGTTTAGCTGGTTAGAGAAGCAATAAAACTGACCTTCCTTTGAGCAGGTTGAGTATCTGGAGCATCACATTTGTGGGGTCGATAAAACGCTCCAAATGGCCGGAAAAAGACATCTTTCATGTAAAACTCGACAGTCTATTCTTGTTCTTAGAAATGAAGGCTATTCCATGCGAAAGATTGCCAAAAAACTGAAAAAACTGGTAGTGTATATATATATATATATATACACACATATATATATATATATATACATACATACATATATATATATATATATATATATATATATGTCCCTGGTCCTGGAGCTGTATATCGCTGACAGGCAGTTACTGGCCCCCATTTCAATTCAATTCAATTCAATTTTATTTGTATAGCGCCAAATCACAATACAAATCATCTCAAGGCACTTTACAAAAACTAAAACTAAAAACTGAACAATTCCCTTATGAGTAAGCACTTGGCGACAGTGGAGAGGAAAAACTGCCTTTAACGGAAGAAAAAACCTCCAGCAGAACCGGGCTCAGTTTGGGCGGCCATCTGCCTCGACCGGTTGGGGTGAGTGGATAGAGCAGAGAGAAAAGAACAGCAACAATAAACAACAAATAGACACTGCAGGTTGGTGGGACCAGTAACTGCACATCAGCGATATACAGCTCCAGGACCAGGGACACCTGCAGAAGGTACAGACAGAGAGGGAGAGAGCACAAACTAGGGGAGAGAGAGAGCACAAGGTTAGTGACATTCAATGGTGGAATATACATGAGGTGGGAGGAGAGGAAGAGAGGGGAGGGGAAGGGAAGGGGGGGGTTAGGGTAGGGGAGCTCAGTGCACCGATGGTCCTCGGGCAGTCTAGGTCTATAGCAGCATAACTAAGGGATGGTTCAGGGTTGCCTGAAGCCAGCCCTAACTATATGCTTTGTTAAAGAGGAAGGTTTTAAGTCTAGCCTTAAAAGTACAGAGAGTGTCTGCCTCCTGAACCCAGGCTGGGAGCTGGTTCCACAGGAGAGGAGCTTGATAACTAAAGGCTCTGCCTCCCAGTCTGCTTTTGGAAACTCTGGGAACCACAAGTAGACCTGCACTCTGAGAGCGAAGTGGTCTATTGGGATAATATCGTACTATGAGGTCTTTAAGGGATGAAGGAGCTTGATTATGAAGGGATTTGTATGTGAGAAGAAGGATTTTAAATTCTATTCTATATTTTACAGGGAGCCAATGAAGAGAAGCCAATATAGGAGAAATATGATCTCTCTTGCTAGTTCCTGTCAGGACTCTGGCTGCGGCATTCTGGATTAATTGGAGGCTTTTTATGGAGATATTGGGACATCCAGATAGTAATGAGTTACTAGCCTTGAGGTAACAAATGCATGGACTAGTTTTTCTGCATCATTTTGAGACAGAATGTTCCTAATTTTGGAAATGTTGCGCAGGTGAAAGAATGCAGTTCTAGAGATTCTCTCTTTGTGTCATTGCAGCCATTTGCCAAAATCAAAACTGTTCATTTTATTTCTCATTAATGTACACTCAGCACCCCATCTTGACAGAAAAAGAACAGAAATGTAGAAATTTTTGCAAATTTATTAAAAAAGAAAAACTGAAATATCACATGGTCATAAGTAAGAAAATGATTCCATCTTTATTTACGTCTATGCCAAGTATAAACATAGTGGAGGGCAGCTGATTCAATCCCACTCCCTACCAAATTGATCATGTTGTTGACGGCGCTGTAACCTCACTGCATGAAATGCTTGATTCTGTAGCCCCTCTGAAAAAGAAGTTAGTGAATCAGAGAAGACTTGCCCCATGGTATAATTTACATATTCGTACCTTAAAGCAGGCATCACGAAGGCTGGAAAGGAAGTGGCGTTCCACAAACTTAGAAGAAATTTTTCTAGCCTGGAAAAACAGTCTACTAACATATAAAAAAGCTCTCCGTAAAGCCAGAACTGCATACTATTCATCACTAATAGAGGGAAATAAGAACAATCCCAGGTTTCTTTTCAGCACTGTAGCCAGGCTGACAAAAAGTCACAGCTCTGTTGAGCCCAGTGTTCCCTTAGCTCTCAGCAGTGATGAATTTATGAGTTTCTTTACAAATAAAATCACAACTATTAGAGATAAAATTCAGCAGATGCTTCCTATACCTGCAATAAATGAATCTTCTACTACAGTAGCTCTTGAATCATCTGTAGGATCTCAGTTATGTTTAGACTGCTTCTCTCCCATAGATCTCTCTGAATTTACATCAGTAGTTGCTTCATCGAAATCATCAACGTGTCTCTTAGACCCCATCCCGACTAGACTGCTTAAAGGCACCCTGCCATTAATGAACTCATCTTTATTGGACTTGGTAAATTTATCTCTAGTATCAGGCTACGTACCACAGGCCTTTAAGACTGCAGTAATCAAACCCCTACTCAAAAAGCCTAGTCTTGATCCAGGAGTCTTGGCTAATTATAGACCAATATCCAACCTGCCATTTATTTCTAAAATCCTAGAAAAAGCTGTTGCTAAGCAGCTATCAGACCACTTACACAGGAATGAACTATTTGAAGATTTTCAATCAACAGCACTGTTGAAAGTTACCAACGATCTTCTCTTAGCCTCAGATAATGGACTTGTTTCAATACTTGTCCTCCTAGACCTTAGTGCAGCATTCAACACCATTGACCACAACATCTTATTACAGAGACTGGAGCATGTGATTGGTATCAGAGGAACAGCGTTAAAGTGGTTCCAATCCTATTTATCGGACAGATTCCAGTTTGTTCATGTCCATGATGAACCTTCCACACGAACAAAAGTTAGTTATGGAGTTCCACAAGGCTCCGTGCTAGGACCGATTCTGTGCACCCTGTACATGCTTCCTCTAGGATATGTCATTAGGAAGCACTCTATTTATTACCACTGCTATCCAGATGACACTCAGTTATATCTATCTATTAAACCTGTTAACACAAACCAGTTAACCAGACTTCAAGCCTGTCTAACTGACATCAAGGCCTGGATGACCAGTAACTTTTTACTTTTAAACTCGGAGAAAACAGAAGTCATTATATTTGGGCCAAAAAATCTCAGAAATAACTTTTCTCAAATTATAGCTACTCTAGATGGCATAACCCTGGCCTCTAGCACTACTGTAAAAAACCTTGGAGTTATTTTTGACCAGGACATGTCCTTTAATTCACACATAAAACAAATCTCTAGAACTGCATTCTTTCACCTGCGCAACATTTCCAAAATTAGGAACATTCTGTCTCAAAATGATGCAGAAAAACTAGTCCATGCATTTGTTACCTCAAGGCTAGATTACTGTAACTCATTACTATCTGGATGTCCCAATATCTCCATAAAAAGCCTCCAATTAATCCAGAATGCCGCAGCCAGAGTCCTGACAGGAACTAGCAAGAGAGATCATATTTCTCCTATACTGGCTTCTCTTCATTGGCTCCCTGTAAAATATAGAATAGAATTTAAAATCCTTCTTCTCACATACAAATCCCTTCATAATCAAGCTCCTTCATACCTCAAAGACCTCATAGTACCATATTATCCCAATAGACTACTTGGCTCTCAGAGTGCAGGTCTACTTGTGGTTCCCAGAGTTTCCAAAAGCAGAATGGGAGGCAGAACCTTTAGTTATCAAGCTCCTCTCCTGTGGAACCAGCTCCCAGCCTGAGTTCAGAAGGCAGACACTCTCTGTACTTTTAAGGCTAGACTTAAAACCTTCCTCTTTGACAAAGCATATAGTTAGGGCTGGCTTCAGGCAACCCTGAACCATCCCTTAGTTATGCTGCTATAGGCCTAGACTGCCCGAGGACCATCGGTGCACTGAGCTCCCCTACCCTAACCCCCCCCTTCCTCTCCCCTCTTTTCTCTCCTCCCACCTCATGTATATTCCACCATTGAATGTTACTAACCTTGTGCTCTCTCTCTCCCCTAGTTTGTGCTCTCTCCCTCTCTATCTGTTCTCTCTGTACCTTCTGCAGGTGTCCCTGGTCCTGGAGCTGTATATCGCTGATGTGCAGTTACTGGCCCCACCAACCTGCAGTGTCTATTTGTTGTTTATTGTTACTGTTCTTTTCTCTCTGCTCTATCCACTCACCCCAACCGGTCGAGGCAGATGGCCGCCCAAACTGAGCCCGGTTCTGCTGGAGGTTTTTTCTTCCGTTAAAGGGAGTTTTTCCTCTCCACTGTCGCCAAGTGCTTGCTCATAAGGGAATTGTTGGGTTTTTAGTTTTAGTTTTTGTAAAGTGCCTTGAGATGATTTGTATTGTGATTTGGCGCTATACAAATAAAATTGAATTGAATTGAATTGAATTGAATTGATGCGAGAGACTAAGAGTGAGGCTCTCAAATGAGTTATAACTGTTCTGAGGATGAAAGTTTAATAATAAGTTTGAGTGGAAGATTGCAGCTACTCCTCCACCTCGACCTGTGCTTCGAGGAACATGATAATTTTTATGACTGAGGGGGGTTGATTCATTCAGACTGACATATTCATCCTGCTGTAACCAGGTTTCAGTAAGATAAAGTAGGTCAATTTGGTGATCAGTTATCAAATCATTTACTAACAGAGATTTAGATGAAAGGGACCTAATATTTAATAGTCCACATTTGACAGTTCTGTTTTTCTGTTCAATAAGAGGAGTGGTCTTAATTTTTATTAAGTTTTTATGAATAACTCCTCTTCTGTTCACTTCTGATTTATTTGATTTATATGTTCGAGGCGGCAGACACAGTCTCTATGTGGTTTGAGGGGGGCGGCGGCTCTAAGGAAACTGCAGAGAGGCGTTTTAGACTGAGTCTCTGCATCCCGGTCCCCACCCTGGATTGTCAGGCTTTAGGTCGGCTAATAAACTCGGCCAAATTTCTAGAGATGAGAGCTGCACCATTCAAAGTGGGATGGATGCCGTCTCTCGCTACCAGACCGGGTTTTCCCCAGAAAGTGGCCCAATTGTCTATGAAGCCCACATCGTTTGCTGGACACCACCTAGACAGCCAGCGACGGAACGACGACATGCGGCTAAACATGTCATCGCTGGTCAGATTGGGGAGGGGTCCAGAGAAAACTACGGAGTCCGACATTAATTTAGCAAAGTTACACACCGACTCAACATTAATTTTAGTGACCTCCGATTGGCGTAATCGGGTGTCATTGCTGCCGACGTGAATAACAATTTTCCATATTTACGATTAGCCTTAGCCAGCAGCTTCAGTGCCCCACCAACCTGCAGTGTCTATTTGTTGTTTATTGTTGCTGTTCTTTTCTCTCTACTTTTAATTTCATGGGAGTTTGCCCAACCAGTTCACATGTGCTTTGTGGACCCTGTTCCTCGTGGCATCCTGTGGGAGGTGCTCTGGGAGTATGGCACCTGTGGCCCTTTGCTAAGGGCTTTCCAGTCTCTGTACGACCAGAGCAGGAGCTTGATTCACATTACCATCAGTAAGACAGATCTGTTCCCAGTGCATGTTGGACTCCGACAGAGTTGGCCCTTTGTCAGTTCTGTTTCTTATTTTTATGGGCAGAATTTCTAGGCGCAGCCAGGGGCAGGAGGGAGTCCAGCGTGAGGACCATAGAATGCTGCTTTTTGCAGGTGATGTTGTCCTGTTGGCTTTATCAAGCCAGGACCTTCAGCATGCACTGGGTCAGTTTGCAGCAGAGTGTGTAGTGGCTCGGATGAGTGAAAGGCAAAGCTTTCAATTTACCGATCTCTGTTCCTACTCTCACCTGTGGTCATGAGCTTTGGGTCATGACTGAAAGGACAAGATCTCACATACAAGTGGCTGAAATGAGCTTCCCCTGCAGGGCACTCCCTTAGAGATAAGGCGAGGAGCTTGGAGTGGAGCTGCTGCTCCTTCACATCGAGAGGAGCCAGCTGAGGTGGCTCGGGCATCTGCTCCCTTAACGCCTCCCTTGGGAGTTGTGTTTGTGTGGTCATCTTTCGTGTACTCCCGGTACTCAGCAATCAATTTGATGAGTACAATGTTTTTGGTCACCAATATGTAAATAGGTCCAAAGTAGATAAACCATAATTATCCTTTAATTTTCCATTTTCATACATACAAATAAACTATTGTACATGTGAAGACAGCAGCTCAGGTACTATGATGTTGAGGCTAATACAGGTACTGAAAGAGGAGAACAAAAGATTACTCAGTGCATGTACGTTTCAACACAATTTATTTACATCTTCTCCATACACCTCATATTCCATGTGAAAGCCTTGGCATTTTCCATCACATATCGCTTTCAGTTCATCATATCAACTGTCCCTTCCCTGCACTTGTCATCAATGCTTTCAACCCACACTGTGCATCTGCTCTTTACTGAGCAGAGCCTCTGAGTGGGTCCCAGGTCTGGACTTCAGTCGACAGGGCCCTGGAAGATGAGTTTGATGTGGCCCTGCTCCCCTGTCAACCAGGTGCCACAGAAGGGGCAGGCAGCATGAAAGGCATGGGTGCCATGGGGTAATGGGATCTGGCTCCACCCCACCACTGTCTTTTCTGAACATACGTGGCCACAAGGGCAGAAAGCATGAGTGGGTGGTCCAGCATCCAGGTACAATCCTCCCTCACAGCCCAGCCAGAGCGGCACATAGGGGCCCACTCGTCGGCACATGGGGCACTCCCTCTCCCCGGTGCTGGCCGGCGCAGTGCCCCCAGGGCCAGCAGGACCCTTCTCCTTGCGGTAACCCCAGTTGTGGTAGCCGTGCACGTGGCCACAGTTGACGTAGACCCAGGGTTGCTTCTTGTCGACAATCTCACGTTGGGCCAGGCTGGGAAAGGCTAGAGTGTTGAAGCCCACAGGGCACTGGGGTCTGGCGGCATTCAGCTCCTGGCGAAGGGACTCTAGCTGTTTGAGGGTGGGGGTGTGGCGTAGTCCAGCAGGAGTTCTCCACAGCAGGGTAGCCCCACACAGATCAATTAGAGAACCATCCTGTAGGGTATTTGACTCATTTTCAACCTTAAGACCAAAATAAACAAAATTAGTATGCAGTAAAGAAAGGAAGGTTAGTTTTCTTCACTGAAACTTCTGTCATGCCAAAGAGAGGATCCACTGATCCAACTTTTTCTCTCCAGAAACTGATCTGGTACCTATCTGTGGTAATACCAGTCTGGTGGTAAGGATCAGTGCATCCACAGAATTGATAAGGTCAATATTACAACAGTACTGAAGAAAGCTCAGTGAGCATCCACTTTTAAAAGACAGCCTAAAAGTTTTCCATATTATGGGAAGGTGTGACTTCAAATTAGTTTTTAGTCCTTGGGTCAAATTGTGGTCAGCTCTCAAACATTTGACTCATCCTCCCATCAGTCCCACTCTATCTTACCAGTTTTCCCCTCTGCTGGGCTGAGCGGGTCTCCCGCAGGGCAAAAACGTTGCCGCAAACTGAGATTTCCCTCCAGACTCCTGGAGCCGGCTCAGACACAAACTCCCCCGCTGGGTGCATCACTAGCACTCCGTTGGTGGTCAGGCCATCCATCAAGCCATCCGATGTCCTCCATTTGGCAGCCCGCTCCTGAGAGACCCCACACACAAACACACACAAACACACACAGGACATACAGACATAAAGGTTAGAGGAAAGATGGGTAGGGAGAATGGAGGTGGATATCAAAGGTGGCTGGGGAGAGAAACAGCCAACACTGGTTTTCTTTGCTGCTATATTTAGCTCAGTACAAAATGATTACTGTACTGACTAAAGCACAATGATGTACCCACGCCTAAGAATAATCCCCTCCTTGAAAACAAGAAAGGATGTATTATTATGAACATAAATTAGCTCTCATGGAATGAAACAGCAAATTTTTGTTATTTAGCTTAAAAAAAAAACAGCATTTAAAGAGTCAGAGTACTGCAAGGGGCAGTATGGAAATGTAGTTCTGCAAGCACTGCTGCTAGGGAAGGAAGATTATTAGTTTACCAGCAAACACTAATAGCAGCCATGGTTCAAATGGCGATATAAAAGGGCTCACTTTTGTGATAAACCTGCCTGGTACTATCACCAATACTGCAGCTCATCGTTTTGGATTTACATTCCACAACTTTACGCAGGGTCAATTTTTTTTAATCAAATTTCTTGATATCTGCTATAGATTTGGTTTTAAATATCTCATAGTGTGTTAAATGTCTTCCTTTAAAACATTAAAAAATTGATGCAGAAGGTGTGTACCCATTCAGTCAAAGATGAAGTAAACGTCACCCATCTTAGAACCCAAACTTGACTTTGTTAGCTGTACATGCACATCCACACTGACTTGTTTGTAACATTTCTCAATGCCAGTGCCAAGTCTGCAAACCTTTTTACAACTGGCTTTTGCTGTTTACTTCGTTCAAAAATATGCACACCACCTATTCTCATGTTTTTACAACAAAACCTAGCTCACGGTAGCGTCTCTTCTCCGGTCTCACCATTGCTTTGCTTGCGTCATATTTTTCGTTTCTCTGGTTTACTCTGGGCCCATTGCCTGCCCCCTGGAAATTGATCTCAACTGAAGAGATTCCAGACTAATTCTTTGTATAGAATAGAAAAAGAGTTAGTCTGGCTGGCCAGGCTAGTAGGTAGCAGGCAGCTAAACAATATTAAAAAAAAAAAAAAAAAAAAAGGGTGGGGGGCTGCAGAAATAGTTTGGGAAGCACAGTGTTAGGATATAATTTAGCAAATTTTCAAGTGTGTCGTGGTTTCCAAATGATTCATCCATCCATTATCTATACCTGCTTATTCCTATTTAAACTCATGGGGATCTGCTGGAGCCCTGGACAGGTCACCAGTCCATCACAGCCAAATGATTCATTTGTCACTCATCTTCCAACTTCTAAAGCTGAAAAAGGCTAGCAGTTCTCCAGAGTTCCAAATTTCAGTGAGAAATAAAGAGTGCCATGCTACAAAGACTTTAAAGCCACTATATGCACAAATATATTTATCCTAGCAAACAAACAATGGTGTGAGAACATTAATTGTGCAATTACACTGGTCTACAAGCAGAAAGCCTCAGAAATGAAAGTAGCTAAATTTGGAAAAAAGGAGAAGGAAAATTAAATTCCGAGTGTTAATTAGCTCCAGTTTCCATGTGGTACCATTTTAATTGTTCTACCGTACTTTTTCAAGAACTTACAAGGCATCATGATTATCAGATACCCCTTCCCTTGTAGGGATGAACTATACTTGCTTGTATATAGATAATTATAAATCTTTATTGTGAAATATCTTGAAATTTCCCAAAATTTGTAGACCAGTGTTATTAAAGAGTAGTATGCCACTCAATCAAAATGTAAGTAAACATTATTTACTAATGGCACATCCATCATATACTTTATTTCATATATGATATACCAGTGTAATTTATAAATGCTGTAATGGCTGGGGGACTTGTGATGTGTGTATAGGCACCCGGCTGCTGACATTATCTCTCTGACTGCTGACCTAGTTGTTGGGATCCAGATGAATCCTGCATGGGATGAAGTCAATTCAATTCAATTTTATTTGTATAGCGCCAAATCACAATACAAATCATCTCAAGGCACTTTACAAAAACAAAAAACCCAACAAATCCCTTATGAGCAAGCACTTGGTGACAGTGGAGAGGAAAAACTCCCTTTAATGGAAGAAAAAACCTCCAGCAGAACCGGGCTCAGTTTGGGCGGCCATCTGCCTCGACCGGTTGGGGTGAGTGGATGTTTGCATGACTTTGTGTGGGCCTACTACCCCATGCCAGGAGTTTCTGCTGTGGTTTGGGAGCTTTTGTATCTTCAAAAATATAAAAGTGGTCCACTAACTGAGGAATGAAAACTGAGTATAGCTCGCAAAAAGTCATTATTTAATAATTTGAAAATAAAATATGTCATCCCAATATTCTAATGGGGTATGTTTCATAATTAGTCACTCTGATGCAATTAGTCATTAGGTAAGCACTGTAACTGGGTAAGGTTGCAGAAAGTACTGAGCTAGAGCTGAACTGAGCTGGTTTGATGGGGTGTGACCATGCTGCATTATTAAACAAAAGTAGTTTAGTCAGTTTTTCCTACTAGGAATAATAAAACTGCTCTCACTGAGTTAAAGTAAAACTATGGTTTATTAAAACGTGGGTTTTATTATTGTAGCTCTGACTGCTGCTTATGATAAGCATACCACAAAATCAGTCTCACCATTCTCACAGATACAAAGTGTCTATGTAGTTATTTTCAATTATGCAAAAACAACACATCAGAATACATTATCATGACAAGACTAAGGTGAATTGAGAAAAAAAAATTTCATACTGGTGAACATTGTGATATTACTCAACTTCATAGAGATCTCAACATTAACTTTGATCACAGTACAGTATTATCATAAGATAAGCAACCAAATACCTTACTACTACCTGGTCTATTACATACAGTACATGCAATGTTAAAAAATAAATATAATGCATGTTCTAATATGTAACATGTTGACTGATCAGACACGCGCGCACACACACACACACACACACACACACACACACACACACACACACACCATTTACTTCCTTAAGCCAGTTCACATGTGCTTTGTGGCACCCACGGGTGGTGGAATAGCTATGTGCCTGGTGTTGCTATCACTATGGCTGTCATGGTTACCATGGTCCTTGTGTAATTTATCAGAAGAAGCCTGGCACCCAAGGGGGGAGAAAACTCACCCCCAGGAAGATGTTCTTGGAGGAGTCAAAACCTGCAGCATAGATGCGGGCTGTGTATGGAGCACTGCGTTCACACATGATGCGGCAGGCATAGCGGGAGATGGTGCTCTGAGCCGACTGTCCTCCACCACCACCCTCTCCCGCCACACCCCCTCCCTGACCACTCCCACTGTTGGCTGTGTCTGTCACCACGAAGTCGATCATGCTCTCTGTGGACCGGCCAATCTAAGCAAGACAGAAACACTGACATCACTTGACAATGATAAAGGTCTGTCTCTGAAGAATCATCTTGATTGAAATAAGATTGAAATAAAAATAAATCAAATGATAATTAACAATGTATATATAATAATGTAATAATAATATGTTCCAGCATCTACTTTTTCTAGGGTGTCAGTAAACAATCCACCATATATTTAACACTGAATCCTCAAGCTGAACTTAGTGGACTGAGTGCTCACTGCAACTGAATAAATCTGTAAACTTTCAGTTTACTTTCAGTGGGTTCAGTATTATCATTACCAATAGTACCAATGCCAGAGCTTGAAAAATACTTTTATAAGCCTTGTTTTGCATCAGAGTGAATGAAAATGGTTGAACAAGCAACAGACTGAATCTACTACTAAACTGAATTGAAGACAAATTTTTGTGTCAAGGGCTTTTCCCCTCATGAATTCTGGCAATTTTAAATGTAATTTAAAATGTAAAAATAAATTTATAATGCAATAAAGTGTGCAAAAAGTGAAGGGGTCTGAATGCTTTCATACTACTATACATACTGTACAATTTTGATGCATTAAGATACCACACTGATAAAATTTAGTTGACTGCAGTATTGTGATTGTATATGGCTACTTTTAATTTATTCTATCATTACAGGCTAGTTTTACAGGCTTGTGATGTGGGTGGAAAAGGCTAGATGCGCCCAGAACAAAAAAATAAAAATACTGTAACACAATCTACTATGACAGTGCGAAAGCCTATGTTTAAATGACTGATAACGCCAAAGCTAAGTATTTATTAATAATATTATTTTCAGTAAAACAACACCGCTAATTCCCTTAATAATGATAATGTTTAAATGTGCTAATTTAAATGTGATAATTGGCTACAATTAGTATTTGCTACCATGCACTTAAAAGCCAGACGCAAAAGGATGGGTATCTTTCTTTTTATGGTTATTCTTACTGATACTTTTACATGATTTTGCCAACCAATTTACTCCTTTTTGGACTCTATTTCTACACTAGGTCCAAATAGTTACATACATACATAGACATAGGCATAGGCATGTGCAGGTGTGTGTGTGTGCGCTCGCACACAAACCTGAAACATATCTGTGTTGGTGTCATGGGTGTACTCCACAATGACAGAGTGACTCCGTGACAGAGTGTAGGAGATGCTGTGCTGGCTTTTGTTGCTGAGTGCCTGCCAATGGAAAAGACATGATTCAGGAGAGATGAAGGTCTGGCCCCCAGAAAAAAATCAGGCCAGAGGACATTTCCTGTCCTAGACAAACAATCCACACTCGCGCTGACTTTCATCAGCTGACTTATGACAGGGAGAGATAACTTAATGATAGGATATTTTGAGATAGTATCTCAGTGATAGTACAGAATATACATAGATCTGTCACATTAAAATTATCTTCCTAATACTGTGTATGCCCCTGTTGTGCTGCCAAAACACCTCTGAAAGGAAGGACAGGTTAGCCTTCTCTCCCCAGGCTTGAATGCCCGTGACCCTGTCGATTGTCTTTCTTCAGACCAATTTTGGCAGGTCCTGACCACTGCAGACTGGGAACACCCCACAAGACCTGCCATTTATAAGATGTTTTGATCCAGTCATCTACAGTAACAATTTGGCTATGGTCAACGTTGCACAGAACCTTATGCTTGCCCATGAATCACCTTTGATGTGTTCCCTTACTGCCCAATGTGCCTCTTAAATGAGATAATGAGTGTTATTCACTTTACCTGCCAGTGGTTTAAATGTTGAGGTGGATTGGTGTATAATAAGCCTGTGTTTAAAATGTTAATATTTCAAATTAATATAAATTGTTACCATTGTTCCATTTCTCTTGTGTCCTCGAATACAGAATCTGGTTCATTCCAGCCTGGGTCAGGGAAAACTGAATAGTACACCAGTGCTATGACTTCTCACCTTTGACACCAGAGGTGTTGAGACATTGTGGATAACATCAGGTTTGACCCCGTTTGCTTTAGGTCTCTTGTAAAGGGCCAGACGACTTCTTCTGCGACCTTTGTCTCCATTGGCCAGAGACCCATTGTGCCTGTGATGCAGAACAACAAAATGTACTTAACTATAAAAACTGTTTTCACTCACTTGCCATTCACGTCCTCTTTGGTTTTTAACCAGTAAATGATACAGCTTTATTGCTCACGCATTACTTATGTTCCTCTATGCCATATGCCAAATTCTAGGTATAACGTATCATACAGATATCATATCATAGAGACATGAGTTACCAAATAATTTGTCTCTGTTATGAGTAACCTATTTAAGTATGTGGCCTTTTATCATGACCTACCAAAGAAACTTACAAATTCTAGTTTGAGTAACATCACCATTTGAGCTACATAAATTAGTCTTACCCAGATGTAGTGAGAATGTATTGTTTACTATATGTTTATTTAATCTCAAGAATTGACTAAATACATTTGCTTTGCCAAAGATACATTTGAACAAATAAGACAAGACAAGAAACATCATGATAAAGCATACACAGTTGACAGCAGAATATAATTTCCTGAATTCAGATTGGAACTTCTAAATAATATAATGTTTACTCAAAATAAACAAACTTTTGTATGTTCCATAGCTTCATTTCAAACTGGGTGAGTTATCCAGTATTTAATATTAACATTCACAAATAACACTCCCTTCAATAGTGTTGAAGGGGCCACACACACACACACACACTGTAATTACACTAACAGGTCCAAACCATTCTCATCATCCATCAATGGATAGATCAATCATGACATGGAAGCAACACTGGTTTGTTGGACTTACTTTAAACCTTCCTTTATGATAAAGCGTATGGCATTTACAGCCGTATATGGCTTGCTTCTTCAGGTAACCCTGAACCATCCCTTAGTTATAGGTAGGCCTAGACTGCCTGAGGA
Organism: Mastacembelus armatus; assembly: GCF_900324485.2. Lineage (NCBI taxonomy): Eukaryota > Metazoa > Chordata > Actinopteri > Synbranchiformes > Mastacembelidae > Mastacembelus > Mastacembelus armatus. The sequence continues at coordinate 1,423,610 of NC_046650.1, read as the reverse complement.
CCATCAGTGCACTGAGCTCCCCTACCCTAACCCTCACCTCCCTTCCCTTCCCCTCTCTTCCTCTCCTCCCCCCTCACATGTATATTCCACCATTGAATGTCACTAACTTTGTGCTCTCTCTCTCTTTCTCTCTCTGTACCTTCTGCAGGTGTCCCTGGTCCTGGAGCTGTTTATCGCTGATGTGCAGTTACTGGCCCCACCAACCTGCAGTGTCTATTTGTTGTTTATTGTTGCTGTTCTTTTCTCTCTGCTCTATCCACTTACCCCAACCGGTCGAGGCAGATGGCTGCCCAAACTGAGCCCGGTTCTGCTGGAGGTTTTTTCTTCCGTTTAAGGGAGTTTTTCCTCTCCACTGTCGCCAAGTGCTTGCTCATAAGGGATTTGTTGGCTTTTTTGTTTTTGTAAAGTGCCTTGAGATGATTGTATTGTGAATTGAACTGAATTAAATTGAATTGATCTTAGAAACCCATTCACTTGTGTCTTACCTGGGTAGTCACCAACAATTCTAGACCACTTTGGTTTCTAGCTTGATGAAAGAAACAGCTCATACTCTTACTTAGCTCATACTTTATAAGAAGAGATTAAAAAGTTTGACCTTAGGGAGTCTTGTGGTCACTGTGGAGAGTCCATTAAGCTACTGCTCCTGCCCAAAAAATACTACATAATTGTCTATAAAATCACAAATTGAGGTATTTGTTAGGGATGCACCGATACCATTCTTTTCACACCAAGTACGAGTATTTTCGTTTGTGTACTTGCTGATACTGAGTACCAATACTGATATTTCTACCACAAAAATAACTATTAGGCTAAAAATGCAATGAACCGGAAGACAGGTTTTATTTTATTCTCTGCTTGTTACAACAAATGATAATACATGAAATAAAACTAAATATAAATAAAAACGAGAAGACAGCAAAATCCTACATCTTCTATAGCCAACAATGGCTGGTCATCCAGAGCAATGTAAAGAGTTAGAGCCTTTGTTATTTTAACTGCCTGTGGGTTGTCTCTTGCCATTTTTTCTCACTTTTGCAAAACGTGAGTTAATATTGCCTGTTGTGGTCTTGCAGTAGCATCAGCAAACGTATACTCAGCTTTATGATGCGCCTTCAGATGTTTTATAAAATTGCTGGTATTAAATGACGTATTCTCCTTGTCTACCCTGGACACCGTAGCAGCACATGGCTTGCAGTCTGCCCTGCTTCTGTCATCATCCCTTATCTTGAAATATGTCCACACTGCTAACATAATGCTTGCTAATGCCGGCAGTCTCACTCTCTCCTAACCACGCTGATTCCAGTTTGCTCCACATCTCCCTCTAGACACTACCCTGAAATTACAACAAAAATGACAAGCTGCTTTCTGATTGCAGTCGCGGTCTTTCAGAAAGTAATGCAATTAAGTGGTATCAGTGCATGACATCTGTGAATTTTTGTGAGTACCAGTACCAGTATATGGGCATTTTATCTGCCCAATGCCAGTATGGGTTTCGGTGCATCCCTAGTATTTGTACTTATATAACATAACATAGTGATGTTGACCATGCAGCATGACCTTACAGCTCACAGGTTACACCAAACTAAAACGGTCACTCTGCAGTTGTGTTTTAATGTCTATTGATCTTGTCTCTCTTTTTCTTTCCACAAAGTGTGAGCTGCCTTTGCATCTAGTCTTCAGGTGATATTTCACAGTGCTTTAAACACTTCTTGACCCAGAATTCATTTGCATGGTACAGGAGCACGATTGTTTGCAAGTAGTTGGCCCAGCCTTTGAAAAGTCATCAAATACTGGATGTTCAAATTGAACATTCTGCCCTAAATACATTATGTTAACTGGATTGATTTGAACTTCACTGTTCATGAATTTGGTCTTTGAAATATTTCTATATGGTCCAACCAATAATTCATTACTATTATTAGTATTGTTTTTGATAACTTGAGAAGGATGGGTGTGTTTCCTTAACCTACCTCTCGTGTTATTATGAACTGTCAGATTCTGTGACCTGTGGGCCTTTAGGTAATGTCCATTGTACATGTAATATTTTAGTGATTTATTTAATTGATATTCACTGAATGATAAACTATGTTGACTTCTGATACTATAGTTTCTATTAGTGTCAGTGTCACACCTTAGTGTCAGGTATCACACCTTATCCTTATTCTCAACCCAACGCAAAACTGTGGAAAACCAACCGTATCCTAAGTGCATGAATTATTTAAAAAAACCTACTTCAAAAGGAAACCATAGCATAACACTCAAGAGTCCAGTGATCCACAGAAATATCATGGGAACAAGCCCGACGCAATCAAACAAAATAAGTAAGATTTCGCTGATGGGGTTCTTGGGATGTGTCTAGCAACCAAGTCAACCAGTGAAGACCTAAACCTCCCACATGCATATCACAAGTTCACAACCAGTCATGAAGACAATACGCAGCAGAGACATTTCACCATCTCACCCTAAGACGATGAGCTCGCCATACTTGACAGGCTCCTTGTCCTCAGGGAAGAGTCCGTCATGGGCTTGTGAGCTTGAACTCAGAGGAGGTGAGGGCTGGCTCTTATTGCAGGATGGGCGCAGCTCCAGAGATGGGGGGGGACACAATGCCTCTGAGCTACCCTCTAAAACCATGCCCACTGGCCACAGCTGGGGCTCACTGTTGGGATGGGGAGGATAGGGTTTCAGAGAAAGACAGAGACAGAAAATTCAAAAATATAAATGTGACAGAAAGGCCACAAATGTATGATCTGAGTCAAATGCTGATATTTGCATTGATATATCAGGTTCTAATGCAGAGTAACTCATTTACAGCACCTTTGCCTTTGTATCCAACTTAACCCACTCCCCAATAGCCACAGAATGTAATTCACAAGCAACTGGCTGAACGTGTGTTATTACTGCAACAAAGAATGGGTGGAGAGCTTCAGTCTTTGCGCCGTTGGCTCTTCTGGTAATTGAAACCACCATCATGCGACTGAAGTGCTTTCTGTTTGCTGACCCAGGGCCCTTACAGAACAGCCAGATCACAGTAATTGGATTGGAAGGGCATAAGTGATATAGGTTTTTTCACAAAGACAGATAAACTGATACATGCAGTTGTGTGTGTCATTGTACTTGAAGAGATAAATTATACTCTGTGACTGCTGGTGAGTGATTTGGATCCCAGGGGGAAAAAAGGGTTAAAAGAAAAAAAGAGTGCCAGAAAAATGAGAGCATGTCCTTACATTTGATGAATTGCAGTATCCAAGACTCTTAATGAAGCCCAGGAGGCTTGAAACCCTTCCCTGAGGAGCAGCCACTAAACTGAGTTGGAGCAGGTTCACACAATTCTACACAAGCTTTATTACAATGGCATTTCAAAGCAAACCTGTCATACAGTTTTCACATATTTGTATACTCATACAGAAATCAATAATACACCATCAAAATGTCAAGTGACAAGCATTTAATAAAATGCAAGAGAGGAAATATAAATATTGTGCTGAAAAGAATAGGGTCTCATGAGACCCTATGTGGATATTTTGACATTCATTTTATACAGGTCAAACAACAAGACTCAAATCTCTGTCTCTGTGCACAGGTTCTATGCCAGTTCGTAATGCTCAAGTCTATTATTAATCAAAATGTGGGTGTGATCACCTACATGGTGGAAAGCGAGTGTGGCAAAAGCATGATAAAGCTCTATACAAGCCTTCTTCTCCCCCCTTTGAGCAGATTAGATAATTTACTAATACTAAAACCACTACGTTTGGATGCTAATAACTTCCTTCCTGTTTTATTTTTGTAACCCTAACCCAGCATTAAGGACTAGTCCAATTAGACCTTCATCCATAAAAAACCCATACAGAATACACTACCCATGAGTGAACTACGTGGTCATTGTTAGACTGGTCGAATTTTGGCCATCTAACAAGTCCCATTGTGGAGAATACCTCCTCATAATCAGATGACGGATGGCAGTAGGCATATTCAGGCAGCCACTGGCTATTTTATTACCTCAGCTCTCCATAGCCCCGGAATAGATATTGAGAGGTGGTAACGATGCAGAGGTGGAGGCAGAGTGGTCTCATGGGAGGCTGCATGGACAAAAGCAAATGAGGTGAGTGGGAGGAGAATAACAGAAAGAGGAAGAAAAAAAGAAACACATAGGAGTACTTCCACTGGGTGGCAGAATGCCACATAGTTTGTGGGGAACTTCAGGGGCTTCTTAGTTCCCACAGGGGAAATTATGTCTAAAAATATTGTTTTATAAGTTTTTATAGTATAGGCTCCAGCAGATCCCGGTGACCTTAAATAGGAATAAGTGGGTAATGATGATGATATAATGGATGGATGGATGTTTTCATTTTCTGTCTTTCTTCTAGTCCTGGTTTGATAGTGGTGTCATGTTTGGGCCTCACATGCATTATTTTATGTATGACAGCATCATACTGTACCTGAACATACGTGTGCAAATAAAAGTCACCTTTGATGGTGAATTGAGATTTTGTGTAAATGAATATTTAGATGGAAGGATTCTATAATTGGTTAAAAAAAAAAAAAAAAAAAAGACTTCCACCTATTAGAATCCCAAATATAACCTAACAACAGCACCGGCTGCTAAACTGAAGAAAATGGGGATATTGTTGCCAGCTACAACATCAGCACTAATTTGATGAATATTGGGACAGTAGTTTTAGTTTTATTAGATCAGCCATACAACTCTACCGGTTGAATCATCAGTACAAACAATGACCAACTGCATTACAAAATAACCAGTGTATTGACAAAAAGTAAAAAGTATAATCACTACACCTACTACATTAAAATATTGTTGCATGTACCAGTGGAGGCCTCAGTATTTAAAATGAAAAAAAAAGCTATGTGATAAAAAAATTATCTGTAGAGGTATGAAACAGCCAGCCCTGAGAACGACACTGAACTACTTCGTAGATGATAGAAGGTGGATAAAAGGTTTGTTATTTGTTTTTAATATAAGATGATTTGTTGACTTTTTAAAAAACAAGCTATCACCACAGCACAATGTCTGTCTGAACATTTCTCCGTCTCTCCCCTATAAATGAACTTACTGAGTTGAATTACCATGAGGATAATGTATAAAAGCAAAAGACGCATGACTGCCATGGGCAAATGAGTGGATGTAGAGAAGAACCAGGAGGAGGAGAGGGAGTTGCAGGAGGAGGAGGTAGAGGAGTGGGCCTGAAGGGCAAGGTGAAAGTGAAGGAAGGAAATGAAAACAGGGGTGAGATATGGCTGTCCTGGAAAATAGACATCAAACCTTAAACGTACTTGTGTGGATGATAGAGAGAGAAGGGAAATCCGAAACAAGGGAGCAAGGTAGACGGTGAGTATGTGTGTCATTGCATGTTTGACCATGTGCGTGCATGTTTGGAAGTATGTCTCAGCAAGTCCATGTGCAGAAGTGGCAGACTTTGGCAGGGTGATGGATTGCCTGTTCTGTACAACGCATTTTCTAATCAACCCATAGCCACAACCTGGGGGTGGAGAGAGAGCGCAAGAGCGAGAGACACAGAGAGAAACGAGACGTTGTCTGACAAAGGAAGGAGAGAATAATGGAGAGAAATAGACAAAGAGAATACAGTCCATAGGAGCAGAGTGGAGTGGTTATAGTAGGAATGACTGCTGCTGCTCGTGCTTATGCTAAACACACAATATTATACAACACTGCATATAACACTACATTGTGTACTAAACAAATTCAATTAACCAAAACCATGCACCAGAATTACAACAGAGAAAGACTGCAGACATCAGTTGGAGGCATGTCCCCAGATATGACACTAAACAACATATCATACAGTAGCAGTTAATGCATTGCAATACAATAGCCTATATGGCAAAAAAACTGCACAAGACAGTAAACATGCGTCATATTGCATCGCTAAATCAACACAACTACACAAATCAAAATTTTAAAGAATAATTCAGGTTTATTACAATTTGGGTCTTATTTTTATAGTTCTACATATTCTACATTTGTGCAGTAGTGCAAACTCTAAATATGAACCTAAGTGAACAAAGACACAGAAGAAATATGGAAATCAATTTATTAATGAATTACTATAAGTATGTTATCAAAACTTACAACCAAAGGCTGGAGTAAATTCTAAGTGCCTTTACCTAGCCTGAAAATATCAACATATTGGAAAGGAAAAGGTCAATTAAAAAGTAAAAATGACAACTGGTTCTAACTTTTCCATTGTGAGGGCTTTCCGTTTTTGTCATTGTAAATGGAATATCTTCAGGCAATTTAATGATGCTACCTCAGACTGGAATTTTTCACTTTTAACTGACATTAAAAGAAGTAAGTTGCAACAGAATCATGATTTCAATATAAGCAATCAAGTTCAAAAATGTTGGTAGATGTTGTCTCCCTCTTGCACATGATCATTTTTAGATTTTTATCATGTATATAGTGTATATTGTAGAAATCATGTAGATTTAGAAAACTGCATATGTATAAATGGTTTTGATGTTGTAGCTCAACATCCCCCCCAATCCATTCTATTTCATTCCTCTACTCTCAACATTCATTGTCACTCTCTAACTGCCTACTCCCAGAAAAGTGTGAGTGTGTGTGGAGTATGTGAGAGAGAAACTAAGAAAGAGTCAAATTTGTCTCTCCCAGAAACAGGAGCTAAATATACTCTGACAAATGAAGTAGTGAATTATGGCCTCATGACAAAACTCATCACACTATTTCTCTTATTCAACCTGTTTAACTACAGATTTTCTCCTTCTGTCTACGAATGTATTTTTAGACACTGGAAATGAGACTGTGCTGTTGGGTGGTAAGTCAAAGAAAATGTGTCATTGTCTGGTTAAATATAATTTATCACTAAAAATGATCATAGCAAGAGCAGACACATTTAACGGTATAAAACAGCAATTCATACACAGACTGCTTATGCTTTAATATTTGAAAGCAGTACAGAGAATCAGACAAATGCTGTACAAATCCTACAAGCGAATGTAATGAACAGTTATGTTGCCCTCCCCCCACTGCCTAATCCAGTGTTTTCCTTCTGCTTACATTTGGTTTCATTCCATTATTGCTTGTTGTTGTTTAAATGATGTTTTGGGGTGTTTAAGAAGTTTTCTTTATGGACATTTTTTTTTAGGAAACTTAACTTTCCACTCATTTCCATGAAATCTGACTTTGCCACCAAATGCACTAACCTTCACAATGCTCATTATGGCATCATGGCAGACTTTAGATTCTGGGTAATAGTTGTGTCATATCCCCTGACCAAGCAGCCCAGTCTACATCACTAAAAATTCACAGTAACCTATGCTTGCTCTTTTGGTTATGCTGCTTAGATGCTGCTTTGGTTATGCTTTGTTGCAGAATGTTGATGATGGGAACAGTAATGGTAACATACAGTTTTTAATGGAAATTAGTTCCACTCTGTCATGTTGCACCTCTGGTATTTAAAAATATTTGTATTCAAAACAATTACAAGCTTCTCTAAATTTGAATACTGGTGACAGCACAATCAAGACAAGACTGCAAACTATACCATACCATGAACATTACCTAAGGACATCAAAATCCAGAAACATAATCAGAACAATACTACTTAATTTGTCTAGCAATATGCTAATGTTAGCATGCTAACATGCTCACGATGACAGCACTAACATGATGTTTAAGCAAGTATGTTTTCCATGCTCACCAACTTAGTTTGATGTGTTAACATGGTAATGTTTGTTAATTAGCACTACACAACAGTTGAGACGTAAATTGTTTTGAGAGGTTGTCAAACATTAGCAAAATGTGTATGTAATAACTTATATTGTGACTATATATTCCCACTGTATCACCTAGCATCTTACTCCATATGCTTCAGTGTAATACCTTACATAATCTTGAAGTTTCCCTGCATGATGATAAACCCCAATATCTAGCAAAGTATCTAGTGTATGTGTGTGTCTGCGCATGTGTGCGCGTATGTGTATGTGGTTGTTGAGAATATGTCCATCAATCTGGTCTGCTCCTATATAGGCCTGTTGTCTCCAGTAAAATGAGGAAAAGAGCGAGAATGACAAATGCTCAGAGAGAGACAGAGGATGCACCTGTAGCACTCATTGGGTCTATTTGAATGTAAAAGAAGGCCAGTTCACATGACCCTATTTGTTGACACATCTAATCTTTGGGGTGGAAATGAAAGTGAAAGGGAATATATAAGACTCTCACCTCAGTTCTCTCATCTTATTATTAAATACTGCACCTCAAAAAACAGTCAATAAGAGAGAAACCGCTGACAGAAAAGCCAGCATACCACCCACACCAACATACCACCATCATGGCTTCCTGAAGGTTACTATTTTTAGGCTGATGCTGAGATTTTGTACTGATGTTTACTAATATAATATTTAAAGGTACTGTCAGTAAAAGTGTTATTGCTCTGTAGTTCCACTGGACAATAACAAGATATCTAAGTGATACCAATGACTCAACAGTTATTTAGCTAGGCACTGAGATCAACTAAATGTTCAGCTATGGGCTCAGTGGCTCAACATACAGTTACATAATGATTGTTACTATGTAACATAAAGTATGGCAGAGGCCTGTGAGCTGTCTAAATAGAACATAATAGTCTTTTGATAACTGGAAATGATTCTGCATTTTTCAACATGTAACTCCTGAAAATGAATCACAGGTAAAGATGCACCAATGTTTTTTTTTAACAAAATATTTCTCAACCCCAAATCCCCTACTTTCCTGTGGCAGCGTTGTGAAAGTGAGCATGGGTCCCCAAACAAAATGAAGGAGCAAATCTTGAATTTAAGTTTTGTTTGAGTTCTTTTTAAAATCCTAAATGAAATTTTCCTGTTATAACACAACTTGGATGAACTTGGATCTTCTTCCTAACTTGCTTCACAGGAACTGTGTAAACTATTGCTTGCAAGTGTATAATGGCAGCTACAATATAGCATACGTAATAGTAGGTTAGTTAGCAGCTACTGGAACAATACATTACATGACCCTTGCCTTGTTGCAGCAGTCTCCTGAGAGTATCTAATTTTCCATGAATTCACCAGTGACTCCATGCTTGTGAAAAGTTTGGTAGTTCCACCTACCTAATTAGTACACTGAGATCCAAATGTGCAAGGTTTAGAGCATACACTTAATAATTCTAGATTTAAATGCAACGGCCCCATAATCAAATGTATTTATTCCAGTAACCGTCTGCAGATTAATATCAGGTGAAAGACCATTATACAGTCAATCCGCACCATGGTGCTATCCTCCTTCACATGCAAAATCCAACTTCTGTGTTGACAATCTTAGCGCAAACAATCTCTAATTGACCTTTCTTAAGTACTACTGAAATACTCCCTTTCCATCTGTACAGTGTTTCCACCCTTGAAGTAAACTGGCTTAATATTGAAATTAATTTAAACAAGACTTCAGAGAATGCAAAATAATATGAGCAGCTTAAACTATCTAAGCTTTCTGTTGTTGCGAGCTCACTTCCTCTCATTTTGACCCCGAGCTGTGGGAGACCCTAACAGGTGGTCTGCTACTGCATTACCTAATCTTGCTGTCACATGTTTATTGCTGTCACATGCAAACACATATACATAAAATCTCTTTCCTAAAAAAATTTCAAAAAAAGTTCCCTAAAAAAAATGTCCATAAAGAAAACTTCTTAAACACCAAAAATCTCTTGTTTGAGGTTTTGGAGATAATGATCACCATGTATACACCTAACAAACAATAATGTTGTTTGGTATGACCAGGGTATATTTACTACTGTATTTACAGGGTGTGGTTCAGAATTCAATTCTTCATGTGTAGGGCAGTTAGTTATTGTGTATTAGTCTCCACACATCTTTAATAAGTTCTTGATAATGCGACTGCTGTCTCAGCACTAAGTAATAGCTTCTACTTTGGTTTAATGAATAGTGTCTGCGACTTGAGAGCCTCTCATGTTGAAAATGTGTCTAGAAACAGCTGAATCACAAGGACAGCAAGAACAGTTAATATGATTTGGTCTTGATAATGCTTCTAGCATTTCTAAAGTTAGGACCATTACTGTTACTCCCAAGGATATGCTGGCAGTGCAAAAGAGGGTCACATTCATGGCTTATATGATTTTGTACAAACACTAAGGGACAGAGCAGTGGATGAGTTGTGAGCACTGTTGCCTCACACCAAGAAGGGGCCTTTCTGTGTGGAGTTTGCATGTTCTCCCTGTGCTTGTGTGGGTTTTCTCCAGGTACTCTGGTTTCCTCCCACAGTCCAAAAACATGTATGTCAGGTTGATTGGTGACTCTAAATTGCCCATAGGAGTGAGTGTGAGTGTGTGAGGTTGTTTATCTAAGTGGCCCTGTGATGGACTGGTGACCTGTCCAGGGTGTACCCCTGTCTTTCACCCAAAGAGAGCTGGGATAGGCTCCAGCAGATCCCCATGACCCTGAATAGGTGTAAATGGGTATAGATAATGGATGGGTGGACAAACCCTAAGATCTCAACTGATTAACACATGTATCATCTGTCACAAGATCACAGTATACACTTTGAACCAGATCTATCACAAAGAACTATCCTTGGCCTTCTCCTGGAGAGACTGAAGACTAGTAATCTGAGTAATCTGACTGATAACTTTTTTGGCAGTTTTTCCCAGATTTCTTTATTCTGATTTTTAACATAAGGGAGATTATAATACAATGCTGTTATTTCATATTATAATGAATTCTGCAGGTGCTTGCTTGAGCACTCACTTATGAAAAATTTTCTTTTTCATTTATTTGAACTTAAATGACATAGCATGTGCTGAATAATCCCACCAATTGTTTTGTACCATTGTAAAATCAACACTTGGTGCTGGATAGCATTTAGAAGCAATAACAGGATTGAAAACAGACCGCTAGCAAAGTATGCATGTAAAAAAACATGTTTTATTTTCAGAGGGGCTAGTATTCAGTTCCAGTGCAAAACTTGGATGTTTTTTTTAATAAGAATAATGACTGTTCCACAAGCTAAAGTGCATGTTATTAACACATAAACCTTAAACCTTCCATAAACCTTATCAGGTTGTCTTTGTGCCTGTACCATAAAAAATCATGACAATTGTAACCATGATTTGATGCTTGCTTGCATGAGGACGAAGGTCTACTAAGCCTGCTGGTGTGCCTTTTTTGATGTTTAGGTTGGCAGAGTTGTTGCCATTCTGCCTGCCAACATAGAACCACTGTTTCAGGACATGCTCCCGTGGGTTGTATCAGAGGGTAGGGACAAAAACCCTTACATGTAGGTTGGAGGACCTGTTAGTTTACAACTGGCCTGACCATTTTATGTCCCAAACAACAATGCAACAGTGGCATAAGTATAGAGAAGGTTCAAGTCTTAGAACCCACGTCTGTTACACAGCAATATAGAAAGAAGGTGAAAGAAGATGTACTGTGTATCAGTATTCACCTGCGCAACATTGCCAAAATTAGGAACATCCTGTCTCAAAATGATGCAGAAAAACTAGTCCATGCATTTGTTACCTCAAGGCTAGATTACTGTAACTCATTACTATCTGGGTGTCCCAGTATCTCCATAAAAAGCCTCCAGTTAATCCAAAATGCTGCAGCCAGAGTCCTGACAGGAACTAACAAGAGAGATCATATTTCTCCTATATTAGTTTCTCTTCTCTAGGGCTGGCTTCAGGTAACCCTGAACCATCCCTTAGTTATGCTGCTATAGGCCTAGACTAGGTTTGCATGTTCTCCCTGTACTTGTGTGGGCCTAGACTGTCCCTGACTGTCCCTGACTGTCCCTGACTGTCCCTGACTGTCTCTCTCTGTCTCTCTCTGTCTCTCTCTGTCTCTCTCATACCTTCTGCAGGTGTCCCTGGTCCTGGAGCTGTTTATCGCTGATCTGCAGTTACTGGTCCCACCAACCTGCAGTGTCTATTTGTTGTTTATGGTTGCTGTTCTTTTCTCTCTGCTCTATCCACTCACCCCAACCGGTCGAGGCAGATGGCCGCCCAAACTGAGCCTGGTTCTGCTGGAGGTTTTTTCTTCCGTTAAAGGGAGTTTTTCCTCTCAACTGTCGCCATGTGCTTGCTCATAAGGGATTTGTTGGTTTTTTTTTTTTTTGTAAAGTGCCTTGAGATGATTGTATTGTGATTTGGTGCTATACAAATAAATTAAATTGAATTGAATTGAACCTAAAATGAGCTAACATTAGCTACCATAGGCTCTTTAATCCACCATCTGTGTCTTCTATTAAAGTGAGACTGTTTCATTAAATGCTACATATTAAATGCTGGGTAAAATAAATGTAATCCTCCCCAGACTCCATTTATTCTATTTTGCACTTAAATATGAATTAAAGTGCATCATGCCAATGCAGAGGCAGACAATACTGGCTGATTTTACTGAGAATATTTGCCAACAGGGATCTATGTTTTAGGCTCATCTGCCCAGCAAGCTACAACTAATTATTCTGCAAACTATAATGTATTTGGATCATCAATACTACCAAAACACTGTCACTAGTTTTTGTGTTGTGAACCATTTTGAGCTCATTTTATTCATCAGAGCAAATCTTATCATGCACCCTGGAACCATCTAGAAATTGGGAAATTGTACATAAAACATTTAAATGCGCCAAAAATGCTTTATATCCGGTCCAATGCGAGTCCAGCGTGGCGTCTCTTATTTTTTCTGCCTGTGCAGATTGCAGCGGATTACGTTTTCCCAGGGCCATGCATTGACGATGAACGCCTATTTCTTCTTCTCTCTATTAAGATATAATGATGTAGCAACATGATCGGCATTTGTTCAGAAACAGGAAACACAAAATAAGGAGAAATAGGAAATGACCGCAGCGCACATGCAAAACCTTATATTTCCTCCAGTTTTGGCAAAATCAACATGAGTGTTATGCAGCCTTTTGTGCCATTTTAAAGCGCATGCAGGCGGGGCTTGTACACGGGGGATTCCACCGCACAGACAACACACGCGCATACACGCGCATACACACACAGACACCTTACACACAAACACGCATTTCCCTGCGATGCACGCAGCAACAGCAGTGATGTAGAGGTAAAGACCTCAATAAAAAGGCTCACAGCCATTTATAAGAACAAAAAAGCTCTACTTAAAGCCATATTTTGCCACACTTCCATCAGTTTCACATCCCTTACCAATCACTTCACTTCAAAGCCTCACCTCAGCCTAAATAAAGGTTACAAAGTCAACGTCCACAAATGAGAAGGTGATTACAACCTCGTTCACCTTCAAACCAATGCAATAAAACAGACAGCAGGCATCTGCTGCCACTTGCTCTTTCGTGGATGGATCTGCTGCATTAAAACAGGTGTTGAGACAAATCAGATAAACAGGCCCATACCCGCTGATGTTTGCCAATGGAGGTCCAGGACCGGCTCGGATCTGCGCGTAATTCCTCTGCTAGATGTAAGAGTGTGCGTGTGTCTTGGTTCGGTCAGTTCCCGTAACGCCCAGGAAACGTAAAGACAGAGAATAGGGCAGTAGAAGAAGAACCGTGGAGCACACGAAGCGGTAGCATCGCCTCTGCTCCGTTCATGTTACATCGGAGACTGATTCATGTTCATCACTACCGACTACACCAGCAGACAGCTAGGGGACACGCCTACACCTCTCTTGCACGCGCCCGCTCGCTCACAAAAAGAAAAAAAAAACAACTTGTCGCACGAATATTGTGTTGCCTTCATGTGTTCCTGGTAAATTCTGGGCTTCAAATGTTTAAGTCACTCAAATAAATAAATAAATCACGTCATGTTTCTAAATATAGATTTGTATACATTTTGGGTTCTGCCTTTGTAAGTGTGAGTCTGTTTTTTTTTTTTTGGCATGTTATGGACCGTGTCTGTGTATAAAGTTTTGATGATGATAAATAAAAAAAAATGTATTGTACATTGTAAAGGTGTACTCTAAAAATATACATCCCTAACTGTAACCCTACTTCCAGAAAAATCTGACAACATTTAGCAGAGGTTCCCAAATACATCCTTTCTTATAGTTTCTCAAGAACAAACACTGAATAAATTGAATTCAGTAAGAATTCTCTCCCTCCTTTGACAAACATATCTTCTCACTTCCCACATATTTCAGATAAGAGAGCAGATTATTAATTTCCATGAAATGTGCTGTCAATTGATTCTCTTTTTCCATTTTATAGGACTTTTCCATTCTAATATTCTTTGTTTTAATTCCCTTGATGTTTTTCTGCAAGGACACAGAGCTTCCTTGTCTTAACATCACTGGCCTGTATCTCCTCTTTCGGCCAGCTTATTATGCCAGCGGGGTATCTGATGACTGGCAGGGTGTAGATAGCTCAGACCTTGTTCTTCCCATTTAGCTGACTTCTTAGGACTTGCCTTACTCTCTGTAGGTATTTGGCTGTGGCTGCTTTCATTGTGGCTTCTTCTTGGTTCCCATTTGCCTGTGGGATTCCAAGGTACTTGTAGCTTTCCTCAACGTCTGTTATGCTGCCATCAGTCCTGATAATCTTCCCTCTCTTTGTTATCATCCAACCACACTTATCCAGTCTGTATGACATTCCCATGTCATTGCTGTATATCCCGGTGGTGTGGCTCAGTGAGTTGATGTCTCGCTCACTCTTGGCATACAGCTTGATGTCATCCATGTACAAGAGGTGACTGATAGTTGCTCCATTTCGTAGCGTATACACACAGTATCTCACAGAAGTGAGTACACCCTCATATTTTTGTAAATAATTTATCATATCTTTTCATGTGACAACACTGAAGAAATGACACTTTGCCACAATGTAAAGTAGTGAGTGTACAGCTTGTATAACAGTGTAAATTTGCTGTCCCCTCAAAATAACTCAACACACAGCCATTAATGTCTAAACGGCTGGCAACAAAAGTGAGTACACCCCTAAGTGAAAATGTCCAAATTGGGCCCAAAGTGTCAATGGTGGTCACAAAATATTATTTTCCAGCACTGCCGTAACCCTTTTGGGCATGGAGTTCACCAGAGCTTCACAGGTTGCTTCGGTCTGAGGATGCCCCACAGATGCTCAATAGGGTTTAGGTCTTGAGACATGCTTGGCCAGGCCGTCACCTTTACCCTCAGCTTCTTTAGCAAGGCAGTGGTTGTCTTGGAGGTGTGTCTGGGGTTGTTATCATGTTGGAATACTGAAGGGAGGGGATCATGCTCTGCTTCAGTATGTCACAGTACATGTTGGCATTCATGGTTCCCTCAATGAACTGTAGCTCCCCAGTGCCGGCAGCACTCATGGAGCCCCAGACCATGATACTCCCACCACCATGCTTGACTGTAGGCAAGACACACTTTTCTTTTTACTCCTCACCTGGTTGCCACCACACACACTTGACACCACCTGAACCAAATAAGTATATCTTGGTCTCATCAGACCACAGGACACGGTTCCAGTAATCCATGTCCTTAGTTTGCTTGTCTTCAGCAAACTGTTTGCGGGCTTTCTTGTGCATCATCTTTAGAAGAGCCTTCCTTCTGGGACGGCAGCCATGCAGACCAATTTGATTGAAAATCTTCTTATAGCCTAGGCCATCTTTATGTAGAGCAACAATTCTTTTTTTCAGATCCTCTGAGAGTTCTCTGCCATGAGGTGCCATGTTTAACTTCCAGTGACCAGTATGAGAGACTGAGAGCAATAACACCAAATTTAACACACCTGGTCCCCATTCACACCTGAGACCTGGTAACACTAACGAGTCACATGACACCAGGGAGGGAAAATGGCTAATTGGGCCCAATTTGGACATTTTCACTTAGGGGTGTACTCACTTTTGTTGCCAGCGGTTTAGACATTAATGGCTGTGTATTAAGTTATTTTGAGGGGACAGCAAATTTACACTGTTATACAAGCTGTACACTCACTACTTTACATTGTAGCAAAGTGTCATTTCTTCAGTGTTGTCACATGAAAAGATATGATAAACTATTTACAAAAATGTGAGGGGTGTACTCACTTCTGTGAGATACTGTGTGTGTGTGTATATATATATATATATATATATATATATATATATATATATATATATATATATATTTATATGTATATATACATACATATATACATCGAGAGAGAGACACACACACATACACACATATATATATATATATATACCTATTGTGACTGATCTGCCTTGCCCTGCCTTTTGTGTTGCCAAATTTTTATGAGTGGATCCAGTGATGTTTTTAGCTGCTAATACAATTTGTTAAATTACGTCTTTGAAAATGTACAAATGAAACCCATCATGTGCATGGTTAAAATTTACTTGTCTTTTCAGATGCACTTAATTGTACATTTAAATAAAAACGCATCAGCTTGGCTCAGGTAAAATAGTAGTGGAATCAATTAACCATGTATCTAGAGACATTTTCACCTCTGGCAAGAACTCTGCTTTGGATCCATCGATCTTTGTAGCCTGGAGTGTAAAACTGAAACTTTTTTGAGCTCATGTATGAAACAATGGTTGTTTGGGGGGTATAACACGAACTTGACAACAATAAAGGAAGTAGCTGCACAAGGTGGCAGTAGGCTAATGCAACAATAATGATGCCCAGCCGCCGTACACCGCCGAAGAAGAAGACAAACACGTTATGACGTAGATATACAGCGCCGGAGCAGCTAGCACTGTAGCTAGTCAGGTTAGCTCACATCCCGAAAGAACAACATTGACAATTTCACGCGTGGTGTTGGTGGACGCTTTACCTCGTTAGATGCTCCAGCAGCCCCCGCGGTGCCCAGTAGCTGTTTGGTTTAGTCTCAGCCGACAGTCGTCATGCCGGAGGAGGAGGATTTGTCACCAAACCTTGTGACAGAGGGGGTGAAACAGAGCCATGGCGAATTTATACCTCCAGAAGGCTTATGCTGGGTGTCCGTGATGTCCTGTCTACTGCTCGCCTGCTCTTATGTTGGAAGTCTCTATGTCTGGAGGAGTGACCTGCCGAGGTAAGCTGTGGACGTTCTTTATGAGCAGTAGGTGATTCAATTTGACATGTTTTTGTTTCCTGGCTAGACCCTGAGCACAAACCAGCAAAATTAGGTTAAGCAGGCTAAATCAGAGGCATTCTATCCAGCTTCCTTCACTGCATTTGATAGTGACGCCAGCAGCGCCGCTGTGTGGCCAGAGATGAGGTGCTCCAGGATTTAGATTTTGAGTCGTGAAATGGGTTTTCAGACATGTCCGGACTGACCTGTTAGGCAGCCTCAGGGGTGCAATTTGCGTAGTCGCCTCATTCACATCTCCCACTTGTGCGCACTGTGTATGTCATTTTCCACAAAGCACAGATAGGTGGGAGGTTTACTGTTCATTGTGATGAACAACAGTTACCGCCGGTACAGCCGCTTTTGTTTCTGTAGACTTGAGATTTAGAGAGGGAGATGCAACTATAGCCCTCAGTGAAGATCGCGAATGACAGTCTTGGTAAGCTTTGATTTTGCTTCTTTACTGTAGCTAGTCTTTCTTTAATCTTCAAATAGACAAAAAATTTTTATAAATAGATTGCTTTATTAATCCCCGAGGAAAATTACCTTGTTGCAGCAGCCTCTTCCTAAAAATAAAAAAAAAACAATGAGGTGTACGAGGCATTTGTTAAAGAATCAGAATCGTCTTTATTAACCAAGTTTGTGCACACAAACAAGGAGTTTGACTCTGTTTCACGCTCTCTCTATGTACAAGAATTAAAATAAAGTAAAACTTTTTAAGACAGGAAGATAGGAGGTTTAAAATAAAGAAGGGAACTGAAACTCCTATTGCAGTAGGAGTGCAAGGATTTAACTATAAAGGTACAAATGTACAAACGTGTATAGAGTTATTGTACAATGGTTATCGCTGCCACTTTATGACATAGGTTAAATTATATGCATAGCTAAAGGGACTATAAAATAAAACATATGTTTAAGAATTAAAAATAAACTGAATCAAACAAAACAACACAAAAGAGCCTAGCCTGTAGATTAGAGACTATTATATACACTGTAACAACTAATACTATGATACACTGTACATTAGTGCACCCTAAAAGAAACGATATATTAAGGTGCATGCATGAATATTAACAGTCTTATTAACAAATGTAAGATGAACATGTGTATAATATAGAGAGAGAACCAAAAATGTTGATCGCATTTTCCCTCAGCCCAGTTTTATTATGGCTTAGTATAACAACACCGCTAAAGCTAAGAATACAACATGTTGTTATGGTTTGTTTTACACAAGGTACTGTGCTGGAATATTTCTTAGCTGTGGCCCATCACTAGTAAATACTCCAGAAGGCTACTGGTCCAGACCAAGAAATAGTCCATATTTAAACACCGGTAATAGAAGAAGTAAAAATGTCATGAACAATAGTACTGTGAAGGATATTTGAGAAAGCAGAAAACATTAAAATAATACAATGTGTGAATGGTGTAACATCCTGTACACAGAAAATAGCCTGTCAGGGGCAGGTAAAGTCCTTGGCTGCTGAAAGTATTGCTGTGACAGCTGGAATTGTGTACCTCAACCTCTGTGGTTTTGATGGCTGTGTGATTGTTGTCTGTACTGTTTGTTTCAGGGATCACCCCACCGTGATAAAGAGACGCTTCACCAGTGTCCTGATCGTTTCAGGTCTGTCGCCTCTCTTTGTGTGGGCATGGAGAGACTTCACAGGTGTCAGGGTGAGTTTGTGTCTCAGAAACCACTGACACTTTTCTTCTACATTCAGCTCTTATACCTGAGGATTACATTTGTTAATCTGTGTACTCTGTTGTCTCATGTGGCTGTCTGACACATTAGTTGTTGTATAATCAGACAGACCCTGTTTAGTTATTTTTATGTGCGATTATGTGTCAGACTGGCCCGTCATTACTGGCCCTCATGGGGATCCGCTTTGAAGGCCTTATTCCAGCCATCATCCTTCCTCTTCTACTCACCATGGTAAGAAATATCTTCCTCATTCCCTTAATTTACAAATGTATTTAACCACGAATGTCACTTTATATGCAGTCAAAAAATTTGCTGTCCATGCCTCTTGTTATAGATTAGGTGAAAGAAAAAGTGTTGTTCACAAAGAAACTGGAAGTTAGTTATTACAGTTTGGCTGTTGATCAGAGGTTGACAGTAACAAAGTAAATTTACTTGAGTACTGTACTTAAGTACAGTTTTTGAGAATTTGTACTTTACTTGAGTAGTATTTATTGGGGAAACTTATTACTTTTACTCCCCTACATTTGAAGGTTAAATATAATACTTTTTACTCCACTACATTTCTATAAAGACTCTCGCTACTCAGTAGTTTTGCAAAGAAATTGTCTAAAGAAACCGAAAGACAATTGACTGTGTTCAAAATGTTTCTTGTTTGCATGTGTTTGTCCCACTTACACACCTTAAATATACACACTCCGGTAGAGTAGTTGGCGGTATGCGCCTTTGAACACTGGTTGCGACCTGACAAGAAAAAAAAAGACGAACGTTTGTCCCACTGGTGTTACCATATCGCGCTCAGATAAGGCATTTTGTGCTGTGCGTGGGTGGTCATGATTAAGTCCTGGTCGAGTCTTTGTTTTGTCCTGGTTTAATATTGCTAACATGAGTCGTTTGTTAGACCGGATGTGGGCCTGGTTTCATTTCAGTTTAATGTTTAGACACGTCTCTACTTTTTCTAACGTGAATTGTCTAATATTCAATACTTTAAAAATGTAAGTGCTAACTTTGATTGACTTGCTGCAGCAATGTTTAATAAAAAGGTTGTGTTTAATTTCATTGAAACTGTGCCACCTCTGTCTTTAAATCCTAGTGACTTTAAGTTTACACTAAGGAAAGTTTCCTCTGTTTCCCATTTGTCTATTCTGTATAAACACGTCTTGTTATTGTAATCTAGTCTATATGTAATATTCAATCCAGTGAACTAGTACAAATACTGCAAATAATACCTACAATGTAAGACATATTCTTGACTGCACTCATTTAAAAATGCATTGTGAAAAAACACATTTTCAGATTTTTTTAAGTACTTTGAATACTATTTTTGAAAGTACATATGCCAGTACTTTAGCTCAAGTAATATTTTGACTGAGCAACTTTTACTTGTATTGGAGTAATATTTGACCAGGAGGGTCTATACTTACTCAAGTAATGAAGTTGAGTACTTTGTCCACCACTGCTGCTGATAAGCAGTCAAACCCATACTCCTGTGTAAAATTAGACCCTGTTCATATGCTTCAGGTCCTGTTTCTGGGCCCCCTCATGCAGTTGGCAATGGACTGTCCCTGGAGCTTCATAGATGGGATCAGGGTGGCCTTTGGTGAGACTACTGACATGCTGAATTATGCCCTCTTTCAGTCTTTTCAAACTGCTCCAAAACTTGTTACACTGACATTTAAATTCCAGTGTACTATAATGAATTGCTTTTTCTACAGCAGAGCTAATAACCTCGTTCTTTGTGTTTGACCTGGTGCAGACCCATGGTTCTGGATGCTGTGTTTCAGTGATATGCGCTGGTTGAGGAATCAGGTGGTGGCACCGTTAACAGAGGAGTTGGTATTTAGGGCCTGCATGCTGCCAATGTTGGTGCCCTGTGCTGGCCCTTCTGTTGCCATTTTTACCTGCCCTCTCTTCTTTGGAGTGGGTGAGTAGTGATAGTACATGACAGTACATGTTATTCACCATCTGGGTATATTTTTTCATAATGATCTATCTCGATAATTCACTGCATGTAACACCATTAACAAAGAAGAAATCACATTCAGCATATTTGTTAGACCTCAGGGATACATACCGTGTGTTATGGTGGGTACATCAGGGTACCTTTTAACTTAAAGGTCTATATTCAGTTTTGGATGGAATCTGAGGTAAATTGCGCATTAGTTGATTATTCTTATAGAGGGGATTTTTTTTTATCATAATATGTATCCAGTTTGTTTTATTGCACAACACTAATTTGTAATATTGGGTTATGTAAATAAAATTTGACTTGACTTGAAATTTCTCCTAGGAGTTGGTGATAGAAAGATGGGTAGATAAACTTTATTAAAATTTAGGAGTCTAAAATCAGCTAAGAAAGAGGTGAGTAGTAGATTTAAAATTTATCAGGTGGATGCAAGCATGACACAATTGAATGGTCATATTGCTTTATTTATGGTACTGCAAATTTTAGATTTTTCAGTCTTTCATGTTACATGGAAATGATGTAAACCAGTAACTATGAAGAAAAATATGAAAAACACAATATGTACCACATGACCGTTAGAACATTTAGACAAGCACTAACTTTTTCGTTATTGTTGGGGTTTAAATTTAGTTTGGATTCCAAGTAGCAGTAATACTGACTTAGTGTTAACATTAGCACACACAATGTTGATATATATCTCAACATTTTTAGTATTGATTGAATAGCTGCTGCTGATATGTTTGATGCACAGTTGAGTCATTTTGCTGCATTTCTGGGTCTCTCAAGCTGTTATCTATTCCAGCTCACTTCCATCATGTGATTGAGCTACTACGATTCAGACAGGGTACGCTGTCAGGAATCTTCCTCTCAGCAGGTAAGAACTTATGTGTATAATAATGTATCATCTTCTCACAGAATAGTTTAGAGTCATTGTGACTTCCAGTCTGCCTGGAAGATACAGCAGCAGGATGAAGCTGAAGCTGACTTTTTGTCTTTTGTTTGGTCTACAACAGTGTTCCAGTTCTCCTACACAGCAGTGTTTGGGGCATACACTGCCTTTATCTTCATTAGAACAGGTAAGAAGAATTTAGGTTGGAGTGTAACATAACATCTATGGTTTATTTGTCTTGGTGTTACTTTTTAAAAATTTATTTATTTAAAGGTGTGTCAACTAAGAGTTTGATAAATCAGTTGAAAATAGTTGCTCTCAGCTATACTACCCCCCTCAAATGTTATTTCAGCTTCTCTACCTTGTGTTGTCAAAGTGTGTCTATAAAGAAGCTCCAGCCAGATAACAAAGGTTAAAAACCAAAAAACCATGGAGGAGCTCCTGCAGTTGAAAGTGTGAAACAGTGGCTGCCAGAGCGAAGAGGCAGTGTTGTTTTGCACAGGGTCAGAGTCACAGTGTTAAAAACAGCGAAGGTTTGAGTTTGTTGTGGTGTGTTCTTCCCTCTGAATGCGTTAGTATCAAAAGCTAAGAACTCTGAGAACTATTGTGTGATTGGTCAGAAATTTGAAGTGGGCGTGGTTAATGCGGAAAGTGGAAGTGTTGTCTTCCTGCTTTTTCAGCTGGCGGTTGTCATAGCAATGGATAGTTTTGACAAACAGCTGCCTGACATGGTGAGGAAGTATGAAAATCTTTATAACACATCTTGTATGAAGAAACAAATGGCAAATAATTTGTGGTTAGAGGATAGGTTGCGTACGGAGGAGCATCTGAGATCTTATCCGCTGTATTGTAGTTTCTGTCAGATTCCCACAATGCTTAGCGTGCGCGATGTAAGCTGCAGTGGGCGTATGAAATGTCCTGGCGAGAATAAGAACACAGTTTGTTCTCTTCTTGTTCTCGCCACCTTGAGAAAACTAACAACTTGCTTCTTGCTTCTCGTGGAGTATGTATCAGGCTTTAGGATCTAACTTTGACAAGAACTGAAAGTATTTAAAGTGACTTTGAGGATTGAAGGACTGAATTGTGATGGTAGACAAGTGGGTCAAAGCATCTCCAAAAAGGCAGGTATTTTGAGGTGTTCCCAATGTGTAGTGTACCTACTAAAAGTTATCCAAGAGAGAACAATTGGTGAAATGACGAAAGGATGATGGGTACCCACCGCCCATTGTTGCGTGTGGAGAAATAAGGCCGCCCCATCTGTTCAGGTCTCCTTTATATCACTTGGATGGCTGTGCACGATGGTACATCATCTACCTGGGAAAGAGATGCATAATATGCTGTAAAAGCAACCTGTGAATCTGTGTAGTGATGCATGAAGTTTTTTTGTAAAAAAAAAAAAAAAAAGCATAATGCTTCAGCACAGTAGACATCACACTGCTCCAGCTGTGATTATTCATTTCAGTCTCCATTCAGATGTTTTCTCTCATATACCCACACTGTAAACTGGTCAACACAGTGTTGATGTTGCCTCCTTTTTATGTGTTACAGGTCACCTGATAGGCCCAGTCCTCTGCCATTCCTTCTGTAACTACATGGGTTTCCCTGCCATCAGTGCAGCCCTTGACCACCCCAACCGCCTCACCATCCTCTCCTCCTACCTGCTGGGGGTTGTCCTGTTCCTCCTCTTCCTGTTGCCCTTCACTGATCCCTACTACTATGTTCTCCCTACACCTGTCTGCACCCTCACCTCCTCCCGCAGCTTTCTCTGCCTCTCCTGAGGCTCAAGCCACTCCCACACTTCTCAGCTTCTGCTGATGAAGTAGTCAAGGTTGTTTCTTTGCCAAGTTAGAATTCGGTCCAGGGCGAGTCTGGACCAACAGCATGAAGAGCCATGTGTGCAACATTGCCATGGGGAGGTGAGAAATTCTGTAGCCATTTTCTCTGGTCTCTGGACATATGTCTTTACATTTACATGACATATTTCAGTGAATCTGCTGAAGCTGTACAATCTCTTGGGCATGTGTGGTTTATGTTGCTGCAAGTGAACCTGAGACTGCTCATTTTCAAGGACAGCTGAGTCGTTGCTCCCACCCTGATAAGTGATGGTAGTGTAGATATACACAACACTGAAAGACAATTCTTCCCAGATCCTCTTGCGCCGGTAGAGCTCGTCAGTTTGTGATGAGGCATCACATTGTACTTTTATGGTATACACATTTTTGCACTCTGCCTCATCTTTTTAAAAGATAATTCAGGCTTATTTTAAAGTTGGATTTAATTTTGTAGTTTCAGGCCATCATTCAACCACTGGTTTTAATATCATGGTATACATCACATTTTTTTGCTGACGTGATATTGGTAAAAAATAAGCACTGTGGAAAAATGTTTACAGCACACTTTTAGCTGTAAAATGTCTCTCGCAGTGCAAAGCTTTGTCACATTCCTGGACAGAATTACATAAATAAAAGTAGAGTTGTAGAGTTAGGCTTCCTGACAGGGTTTGACAAGTATTAGGTCAGGTTAGGGCCATTTTGTTGTGGGGTGTGTTGTTGGGGTTGAGTTCAGGTTTTATTTTCAAATGTAATTTAGCCTGGTATGGTAATGGTCAGAAATGAATGAAGCAAAGAAAAAGTAGCTCCAGGCCTCAGGTTCACTTTAGGACTTAGATTTAGCAATAGCAGTCAGGTGCAGTTGGAGCTATAGAGTGGATACAGATTGTGTTTGGGAACAGTATAAAGAATACACTTTAGACTATATCTGACAGCTGAAGTTACAGCAAAAGAGAAAATGGGAAACTGTAAAAGAAAATCCTACACAGTTGCCAGCTGTAGGCTCCTGTATAACAACACCAAGTTGTAAAAAGCAGAATTATCTTTGACCACCTTTGAATGAAGATGAAAATTGTTGCTTTCAGCTATGGTTTATGGGGGAAAAATGCCAGAGAGAGTCATAACCATTACTACAAGTGCAACATTTTGGTCTGTAGAGGTGCATGGGGATGTTGGGATCTTTGTGTATTCTGTTTGGGTTTCCTCAAACAACAAATAGCTGTGTTGTAGCTACTCTGGAAAACACAAATCTTGTGTGATGCTGAAATAGGGAAATGGTACCACTGCACAAAACAGTTTCAGGAATGTGCTCTACATTACCAATAGTGTTGTTAGTGCTTGTTTTTAACAGAGAATTTTGAGCCAAATTTCTTCTTTATTTGAATTCATCCTCTGGGACTTGCTGTTACAACTTGCTGTTGTAGTGAATCAATTTGCTTGAATCAGTCATTGTTTAGTATATGAAGAGATATATTATTATCAATGGCTATTTATATACCACTGCATGTGCTGGTAATTGTCCTGTCAGTGAAGGTTGGTGTTCCTAATGTCTGAAACATACTCTTTGAGTGCACCAACACAAATGACAAACTAAGCCATACATACTCAAGGGGTGCTGTTTTGTCTTTGTGGACGTAAAACATGATTCCTTTAGAGGGTGATCCACTGACTGGTCAGACTGTGCTGCAGTGACGGTCCAAAATGATCAAGTCAAAGCAGAAAATTTTTACTTATTGTTGCCTGTTTCCCTTGTATAATATTTGGGTATAAGGTTTCCTCTTGAATTATTGTTAGGTGCTCGGTCACATCAGCATTTCAAATTAGCTTGGGGAGGGAATGTTAGTGTGTGCAGGGATTACATGTAGAGCTTAGCTTCATGAATTCACACCCTGTTTGTTGGTACTGATCTTTGAGTATTGCTGGATTACCAACTGGGCAAAATGGGCACCTGCTCTGCCATCCTAAAAGCCAGATATTATCATATTGTGCTCACAAAGTATGTACAGCTTGTGAATGTTGCCTTTATTCAAATTAAATAAAAAATTACAATAAAATAAAAATAGAAACAGGGGGATACAAATACTAACCTTCAAGACTTGGAGTCCTATATCCAAATTAATTTCCCTGTTCCTCCTTTTGGTGTGACTGGGCATATAATGATTTAAGGAGATATATTAGCAGACATTTGTGTTTGTCATTACATAAGTATGTTTCAAAACTGGTCTTTGAGGTGCTAAAGTGGCTCATAGCCTTGTTGCCATATAGTATGCCAGTTTCTAATTGTTTTAATATTCTATTCTAAACGGGCTGCCCATAGAAGTTTATACTTTATAAAGCAGTCTCAAGTAAAATACGGTTTTCTGATTTCTCAGTCTGTTTCTTGCTCAGTTTATGTGTAGATTTAAAAGGTGATTTTACCTACTGCTTCTTTTCTCTGTTGCTTTGATGATGTGCATATTACTACTAGCAGAAGTGTAAGACCCCAAAACTCAGCTGTACTTTGGAGGCAGCAATACAGTGACAACTACATTGTAGACTGCTGCTAGATACTGACTCAGATTTGCTCAACAAAAGATGCTTTGTATCTGTATCTGTAGATGCAAGATGCACTATAATGGACCCTTTTTAAAACATAGTTTTTCTTCACTTCCATATAAGTTGGTATGTTTGTTAGTATGTAGTATGTTCCATATAAGTAAATATGATTACATTTTCAGGGAGCACTTCTTTTACTTTTGTTTATGGCTAACATTTAATTTTGGACAGTTACAGCACTAAACATCTGCACAATCATTTAGAGGGGCTTTCAGACTGAATTACTCTGTTCTTTAAAAATGTTGATTTTTTTTTTTTTTTGTTTTGTTTTTTTTTTTCCCCTGGTACAGGAACAACCACCTGCTGTGCAACATTTGAATCATGACTTACATAATCATTTCTGAGAGCATTCTGATGGACCCTCTAACCTCTCATTCCCCATACAGTTGGTGACATTTGAAGTGCTTCTGATAGAGAGGAAGAACTGAAAATGGTAGAAACACTATAAGCTATACTCATACTGTGAAGTAGTAGGCTGCTTGGGTGTTCAGCAATAAGTCCTATATATGGGGAAGTTTTTAGATATGTTTTGTATATTAATCACCAAGTAAAATGAGTAGATGCTCTGGATGAAACAGGGCCATAGATGTATATAAATTATTTAGGCCAGTTAAATAACTGTTGGTGGTGATGGTTTAAGTTTAGACGATGTGTTGTATTATGTATATGTGAAGCTGCCAGCAGGGGGTGTCAGAGCACTTTGTGAGGGGCAGAGATGCTGTAGCCTTGCAAAAGGAGAACTCAGGACATCTGCATTGTCTTATCAGCTTGACTGATATCAGTCATCCATCACTGGAAAACAAATTCACTCCTAACCTATTTTTCCTGAGCTTGACAATGATTTTGCCCCATAGGGGAGTGATTCAGGGAGGAGGAGTCTATGGTAAGACCCCCACTGATGCTAGTAAAGATGCTAGATGGTATTAAATAGTTTACTATTACTTACTGTCTTTAAATAATGAGCATTTGATTGCTATGCTATAAATATAGAAGCCTGTGTTTTCTTACTTTTAAGAATATGCAGAATTTAGAATCCTCCCAAGGCTTAGCTATCAGAGAATATTCCTAAACATGTTTTTATCCACATAGTGATATACAAATACAATTGAATTGAATAGTAAGGCACAGTGTATCACCATAAAGAGATGTAAGTCTTTTTAGTCAGTCTAGGAGCATTTTACTGACGCACCATGATCTAAATTAGAATGTCCCCACTTTTTTCTTGCTTTTGTCCATTTTTTTTAACCTTTTAAAAGCAATTAGTGAATACGAAGATATCATGTGAATCTAAATATGGTGTAGTTGTTCATTTCAAGAGCAAAGCAGAATGCTACAAATTGGTTTGAGACCGATTTTTATAATCCTAGAATAAAAAATGATTCTGATGGCACAAGTTTTTGCTTGTAGAAAAAAAAATTCCAATGAAAATTGATGTTAGCCCTTTATTTTCAGGATGATAGGCAGATCAGACTATGGTGTGTGTTCACTTACTTGTACTAGTGCACACCATATTAATGTTTGATAATATGGTGTGAACCATATATTAATGATGAGCTTTTCGGTGATAGACATAAAATACACCAGAAGCTTAGTTACTTAATGGGAAATTCAAACCAGAATTTGTGTTGAAAAGGGTTTAAATGCAGAGAAAAGTCATATAGTGACATGATTTTGGAATTTAGGTTCCATAAAGATCACTGAAATGATAAAGTAAATATTAAAGGATAATAATCACATTTTCCTTTTTTTTTAATGTTTCAGTGCTTGTTGATATTATTTTCCTTCTGAATGCTGCTCTAATTTTGCATGCAGTCCGGTTGAATAGTATAGCAGCCCTACTGCTGCCTTCAGGACATGTATTAGTCATGGTGAATAATAAATAATTGCAGTACACAAACCCCAAAGTAAGTTTGAAGTAATATTGTTATTGTTTATGTACAAAAATCAATACAGTCGGCTGATTCTCATTCTTTTGCAGTTCCAAAATGTTGATATGAGCATCTGTCTCAAAAAAATTAGGACCATTTAATGAACACAATTTATTTTTTCATCCTGCCACTGCAGGGCACCAGATATGTGCATTTTCAAATGTTACACATAGTCGGCTTTCAAAACTACATCAAATATGCATATAGGTCAATAGAGAAATTGCTGCCAACCACATCTGCCTGTTAATTTACCTGATACCAAAGCAGAGGCTGAGAGTGAATTAAATATGTGCGCTTTGGAGCACTTTATTCTAAAGCCAAGCTGTCACCATCTGCAGATTTAGCAGGATGCAAAGGAAGGATATCTATCTGAGATACATAGGTTGTATCTATGTTACTTAGGTTAAGCAATCTTTTTAATCAGTACACATCTCATCAAACTTCAAATTAGTTATTGGTTGAGCTAATGGCAATCCCAATGTCCCTGTCCTCTTCCCTCACAAAAAATCATACATCATAGGTCATCATTATTCATCATCATTAGTCCTTTAACCATTACTTTGTTTATTAAACTAGAAGTTCAAGCTGTTCACCAGTAAGCCAGACATTTTTTAGGAAAGTAGACACATGACGTTTGCACCTTTTCCCCGTTTATTTCAGTTACAACAAACATTAATGAGATCATGTGCACTTCTTTCATAGACTGACCAAACTCTTCAACTGTTGCCTGCACACTGCCATTATCTCACTCAGAAAGCTTCTTACTTTGTTCTCCCACCCCCCCCTTGTCCTCAGATGTACCTGAACATTTGCAATTCAATTTGGATTAACACTCATTTTAGCTTTAATGCTGAAGGAAGATAAACACATTTTCCTAAACAGTATTCTCAGCCAGCAATTACATATCAGTATTGGATGCTGAAGATGCAGAACCTGCAAATAATATGCAGAGAGCAGCATTGACAGACTGCAGTCTATTTTTGCTAAGTTTAGCAGCTCTGTTGTTTTAATATATGACATCCAGATGAATAATTTCAGATGTGCATTTTCAGAACTTGTGAAATACTGTGGCTTCAGAAAGTATTCAGATCCCTTCACCTTTTGAACATATTGTGTTGTAGACTTTAAATGAATAAAATTTCCCACTTATTAATCTACAATTACTAGCCCATAATGACAAAGTGAAAACATTTAAGAATTTTAGAAAAATTCAAAAATCTCATTTACAAACATATTCAAGATCTGTGTTGTGGCTCCAAGCACTGGTCTGGTGGCTCCTGTTTAATTTAATTTTTTTGAGATGTATTTCAAACTCAGCAGTAGACTAGCGATCTGTCCAGAGTGTACCCCACCTCTCACACAATGTCAGTTGGATTAGCTCCAGCCCCCCTGCAACCCTGAATTTACCAGGGTAAGTGGTAGATGATGGATGGATTTCCACCTGTGGTAAATAGAATTGATTGGACATAATTGAAAAGCACAACTGTGTATAAAATGTCCTACAGTTCAGGCTGCATGTCAGAAGAGCAAGCAAGCCACGAAGTCCAGGAACTTTCTGGAGACCTATGTGATAATACTGTGGTGAGGCACAGATCAGCACAAGAGTATGAAATCTTTTCTGATGCTCTGAAATAGAAAAACCTATGGAACTTTGCTTCAGAGTGCAGCGACCTGAGGCTAGGATGACCATTCACCTTTCTGCATAACAACATGGAGAATACAGCAAAGACAACACTAAAGGAAAAATCTCTGACTGCCCATGACTTAAACCACAGACATCTGTGTAGAGACCTAAAGACGGCAGTTCACAGACACTTCCCATCCGATCTGATGTAGCTTGAGAGGATCTGCCAGGAAGAATGGGAAAATTGCAAAAAAATCCTGGTCTGCAAAACTTGTAGACTTTTCCAAGATTGCAAGCTGTAACTGCCATCAAAGGAGCAAGTACTGAATTACAGATCTGATTACATAAGTTTAAATTTCAGTGTTCGATTTTTAAGAAAATTGGCACACAAAAAAAAGACATTTTCGTTTTGGCATTATGAATCAATCTGAATTTCTCTTTGGGGATTTATAAAGTGAATCTTATTTTATCTTAGGGTTATTGAGTGTAGATTGAAAAATGTAAAATAATGGATTTATCCATTTGTAATTAAATCTATAACGCATATAAGAAGTGAAGGTAACATAGGTCAAGGGCAGTCAAATGCATTAAAAAAGTCTATATATAGTTAGGTAAGAATACTTTCTGAAGCCACTGCATGAATATTGAGTCAGCCAAGTGAGTTCATGGAGATCTTTATATTGAACACTATATTTTGTAATTAGATCTATTTTGGTGACAGGAACAGAGTGTACAGATATGTGCATGTATTTTATGCTCACTGTGTCATACTTGTACAACTCAAGTTAAAGACTATAGAAGAAACATGTTTTAGTATGACAATCTTTTACAGAAACTTTGTATCACCGCAGAATATGTTTGTAAATAAATATCATTTTATACATGACTGTGTCTGGCTTTGTTCCTGCCTCATTAATTACATTTTTGTATTAACAGTATTTTGTTTCTTGATTTGACAATGAACAGTTTCTCCTCTAATTTATAATATTGTAAAACATGCACTGCATATTTTCTCCTATCAATATGTGATGCATATTATAAAGTTAAAAGTAATGTCAGAGATCCAAGCCTGTGGGCCTCAACCAAAACAATGTGCTTAAAGAAGCTAAGAGGCTAAAAAAGTTAGTAAAGCTGAAGTGTAACTACAGAGTTGGTGATGAGTCTGTGAGTTTGCCAATACAATTAATAAATTTCCATGTATGAGTTTTTGACAAAAAGTTGTTTTATTCCTGCTCTACTGAAAATCTAAAGGAAAATAAGGTGGTCCAATCTCCAATTGTCAGTTCAGAAAATTATGATGTACTTCTTAGCTTTGCATATGAGGACTTGACCATTAGGCAAAGTAGATAACAGCTCAGGGCCCACAAGCTAAAAGGGGCCCCAGTAGCCAAAAATGTTCTATGACGTTTTGTGCGTACTCACTGTGATTTAAAGATGTGAGTCTAAACAGTAGATCAAAACAAATGGAATTACAGTGAAAAGAATCTTGGGAAAACAAGACAATGTTCTTGATATAACCAGAAACTGAGAAAAATATTGTTTTGTCATCAGGGCAACAGAAAATCAAGGAATGGTAAAATATATCACCATATACTTTTATATCATATTGCATAGTCAATATAATGACATAATGGTCCATGGTAAAATGATTTTT
This sequence comes from Mastacembelus armatus, assembly GCF_900324485.2. Taxonomy (NCBI): domain Eukaryota; kingdom Metazoa; phylum Chordata; class Actinopteri; order Synbranchiformes; family Mastacembelidae; genus Mastacembelus; species Mastacembelus armatus. The sequence continues at coordinate 1,392,409 of NC_046650.1, read as the reverse complement.
AAAAAAAACAGTAAAGTATTAGTGTCCTGATGAGTCAGTCATGCAGTGTCTGTCATTATTGCATACAGTAGGTGGTGTAAATTGTCTCTGCACAGCATATCTTTTCCACTGGGTTTTCTTTAATGAAACACCACAGATGTACTCTTCTCATGTTATTTCTTCTCCCACTGCACAAAATGTACATAAGTGTTTCTCCCTCATCTCTGACAAACCTACCCCCTTCTGCCCACCTCCTCAATTCAATTCAATTCAATTCAATTCAATTCAATTTTATTTGTATAGCGCCAAATCACAATACAAATCATCTCAAGGCACTTTACAAAAGCTAAAACTAAAAACCCAACAATTCCCTTATGAGCAAGCACTTGGCGACAGTGGAGAGGAAAAAACTCCCTTTAATGGAAGAAAAAACCTCCAGCAGAACCGGGCTCAGTTTGGGCGGTCATCTGCCTCGACCGGTTGGGGTGAGTGGATAGAGCAGAGAGAAAAGAACAGCAACAATAAACAACAAATAGACACTGCAGGTTGGTGGGGCCAGTAACTGCACATCAGCGATATACAGCTCCAGGACCAGGGACACCTGCAGAAGGTACAGAGAGAACAGAGAGAGAGGGAGAGAGCACAAGGTTAGTAACATTCAATGGTGGAGAGAAGAGAGGGGAGGGGGGGGGGTTAAGTCTAGCCTTAAAAGTATAGAGAGTGTCTGCCTGACACTCTAAGGAAACTGCCTGAGGCTGGGAGCTGGTTCCATAGGAGAGGAGCTTGATAACTACAGGGATTTGTATGTGAGAAGAAGGATTTTAAATTCTTTTCTATATTTTACAGGGAGCCAATGAAGAGAAGCCAATATAGGAGAAATATGATCTCTCTTGCTAGTTCCTGTCAGGACTCTAGCTGCGGCATTCTAGATTAATTGGAGGCTTTTTATGGAGATATTGGGACATCCAGATAGTAATGAGTTACAGTAATCTAGCCTTGAGGTTACAAATGCATGGACTAGTTTTTCTGCATCATTTTGAGACATGATGTTCGCAGGTGAAAGAATGCAGTTCTAGAGATTTGTTTTATGTGTGAGTTAAAGGACATGTCCTGGTCAAAAATAACTCCAAGGTTTTTTACAGTAGTGCTAGAGGCCAGGGTTATGCCATCTAGAGTAGCTATAATTTTAGAAAAGTTATTTCTGAGATTTTTCGGCCCAAATATAATGACTTCTGTTTTCTCTGGTCATTCAGGCCTTTATGTCAGTTAGACAGGCTTGAAGTCTGGTTAACTGGTTTGTGTTAACAGGTTTAATAGATAGATATAACTGAGTGTCATCTGCATAGCAGTGGTAATTAATAGAGTGCTTCCTAATGACATATCCTAAAGGAAGCATGTACAGGGTGAACAGAATCGGTCCTAGCACAGAGCCTTGTGGAACTCCATAACTAACTTTTGTTCGTGTGGAAGGTTCATCATGGACATGAACAAACTGGAATCTGTCCGATAAATAGGATTGGAACCATTTTAACGCTGTTCCTCTGATACCAGTCACATGCTCCAGTCTCTGTAATAAGATGTTTTGGTCAATGGTGTCGAATGCATCACTAAGGTCTAGGAGGACAAGTATAGAAACAAGTCCATTATCTGAGGCTAAGAGAAGATCGTTGGTAACTTTTAACAGTGCTGTTTCTGTACTATGATGTGCTCTAAATCCTGATTGAAAATCTTCAAATAGTTCATTCCTGTGTAAGTGGTCTGATAGCTGCTTAGCAACAGCTTTTTCTAGGATTTTAGAAATAAATGGCAGGTTGGATATTGGTCTATAATTAGCCAAGACTCCTGGATCAAGACTAGGCTTTTTGAGTAAAGGTTTGATTACTGCAGTCTTAAAGGCCTGTGGTATGTAGCCTGATACTAGAGATAAATTTACCAAGTCCAATAAAGATGAGTTCATTAATGGCAGGGTGCCTTTAAGCAGCCTAGTCGGGATGGGGTCTAAGAGACACGTTGATGATTTCGATGAAGCAACTACTGATGTAAATTCAGAGAGATCTATGGGAGAGAAGCAGTCTAAACATAACTGAGGTCCTACAGATGATTCAAGAGCTACTGTAGTAGAAGATTCATTTATTGCAGGTATAGGAAGCATCTGCTGAATTTTATCTCTAATAGTTGTGATTTTATTTGTAAAGAAACTCATAAATTCATCACTGCTGAGAGCTAAGGGAACACTGGGCTCAACGGAGCTGTGACTTTTTGTCAGCCTGGCTACAGTGCTGAAAAGAAACCTGGGATTGTTATTGTTTTCCTCTATTAGTGATGAATAGTATGCAGTTCTGGCTTCACGGAGAGCTTTTTTATATGTTAGTAGACTGTTTTTCCAGGCTAGAAAAATTTCCTCTAAGTTTGTGGAACGCCACTTCCTTTCCAGCCTTCGTGATGCCTGCTTTAAGGTACGAATATGTAAATTATACCATGGGGCTAGTCTTCTCTGATTCACTAACTTCTTTTTCAGAGGGGCTACAGAATCAAGCATTTCACGCAGTGAGGTTACAGCGCTGTCAACAACATGATCAATTTGGTAGGGAGTGGGATTGAAGCAACTGCCCTCCACTATGTTTATACTTGGCATAGATGTAAATAAAGATGGAATCATTTTCTTAAATTTATTAACAGCGTTGTCGGATAAACATCTGCTGTAGTGGAATTTTCTTCCAAACGCTGCATGATCCATCATTTTAAATTCAAAAGTTATTAAAGAATGATCTGACAAAACAGGATTTGGGGGAAAAACTATTAGATGTTCAATTTCGATGCCATAGGTCAGAACAAGATCAAGGGTGTGATTGAAACAGTGGGTGGGCTTATTAACGTTTTGAATGAAACCAGTTGAATCTAATATAGAATTAAATGCAATGCTGAGGCCGTTATTTTCAACATCTACATGAATGTTAAAATCTCCCACTATAATGACTTTATCTGATCTAAGCACTAGATCAGACAGGAAGTCAGGGAATTCAGTTAAAAACTCTGAGTAAGGGACAGGTGGACGGTACACAGTGACAAGTAGAACTGGTTTTTGTGTTTTCCAGTTTGGATGTGAGAGACTAAGAGTGAGGCTCTCAAATTAGTTAAAATTGTTCTGAGGATGAAAGTTTAATAATAAGTTTGAGTGGAAGATTGCAGCTACTCCTCCACCTCGACCTGTGCTTCGAGGAACATGATAATTTTTATGACTGAGGGGGGTTAATTCATTCAGACTGACATATTCATCCTGCTGTAACCAGGTTTCAGTAAGATAAAGTAGGTCAATTTGGTGATCAGTTATCAAATCATTTACTAACAGAGATTTAGAAGAAAGGGACCTAATATTTAATAATCCACACTTGACAGTTCTGTTTTTCTGTTCAATAAGAGGAGTGGTCTTCATTTTTATTAAGTTTTTATGAATAACTCCTCTTCTGTTAACTTCTGATTTATTTGATTTATATGTTCGAGGGGCAGACACAGTCTCTATGTGGTTTGAGGGGGGCAGCGGCTCTAAGGAAACTGCAGAGAGGCGTTTTAGACTGAGTCTCTGCATCCCGGTCCCCACCCTGGATTGTCAGGCTTTAGGTCGGCTAATAAACTCGGCCAAATTTCTAGAGATGAGAGCTGCACCATTCAAAGTGGGATGGATGCCGTCTCTCGCTACCAGACCGGGTTTTCCCCAGAAAGTGGCCCAATTGTCTATGAAGCCCACATCGTTTGCTGGACACCACCTAGACAGCCAGCGATGGAACGACAACATGCGGATAAACATATCATCGCTGGTCAGATTGGGGAGGGGTCCAGAGAAAACTACGGAGTCCGACATTAATTTAGCAAAGTTACACACCGACTCAACATTAATTTTAGTGACCTCCGATTGGCGTAATCGGGTGTCATTGCTGCCGACGTGAATAACAATTTTCCCATATTTACGATTAGCCTTAGCCAGCAGCTTCAGATTTGACTCGATGTCGCCCGCTCTGGCCCCAGGAAACATTTGACAGTCCATCTCACCATGTCTGTATGAGCAGGTACAGACACAAATATACACACAGGCTCTATCTACCATGAGTGCATAGCTCTTCTCTCTTTATGACCACATTCCAGTGCAATGTCAGGCTTATTATTCTATCTGCTGTGAAGGCTGATAATTCCTGTGTCCGGGACACACTCAACACTGGTGAAACTGTGTGTGTAGAGTGAAAGGGACAAGAGGAATGTACATGTGTGTGTGTGTGAGCACTTGAAAAATGAGACAATAAATGAGAGTGCATTCACCTCCCAGGTCACACTTTCATTAGACATGGGCAGAAGGTACACACCATTCACACGGCCTTTGTTTATGTGTGCACAGCAATGGTTGCTGTGAGCAGGATGTAGAATGGTAAAGGAATGTCTGCCTCACTGGATTAATGTTTTCATTCTGCCTGTGTTCATGTTGAAGTGCTATGTGGGTGGGGAAAAGAAAGCAATAGAGAAGACAGAATTCAGATCTCACTTATCTCATATAGCAACTGTCCAAGTTTATTGGCCTTCTGATGTCTGATGAGAAGATAGGAGTCAGCGGTAGGAAATTGCTGTTCTTCCAAATGCTGAACCTCATCCAGCAGTGGGACTAGTGGTGGGTACTTCTTATAAAATTGTTACTGACAATGCCAATGATTAATTTTGTAGCTATCCAAAAAATGTAATTCTAACAGCTTATCAGCAATGCAGGGGGCTCAACCACCAGTCCTTTGTCAGTCACATTATTAGTTATGTTTGCTTTAATTTAGCACACTGTAGCTGAAATAAAACAATGCCTCGGATTAAAGCCAGCTACCTGACCTAACGTCAGTAAGGTGTTTTATTGGCTTACCACGACTGTGAGTTCATCACACTATTCTGTAATAGGCTCAAAAGTAGTGAGTTAAAAATAAAGGGCTGCTGCTGTAGTTATAAATATTGTCAGGATTCGGGAATTATTATTTAAGTTTAGGACCACAGATGCGCCCACTCTGGTACTCAGGGTTCAAAACAAGACTTTTTAACTAAACTAGGCAAAAGCAATAAACAGAAACGAGACTAAACAGGTGTAGATGAAGACATGGAAACACATGGACATGAAACATTAACATGGAACACATACATGGACTCCAGGGAACGAGGAACTAGGGTCTGGGTCACACACACTTGGGGAGACGCACCAGACCCACAAACACATGAACACGAGGACAGGGAGTCAGGGCATGGAGTAGTCTGGGTCACACACACATAGAGGGAGACGCACCAGACTACAAGAAAACATGGACATGAAAACGATGGGTCAGGGCATGAGGTAGTCTGGGTCACGCACACATAGAGGGAGACGCACCAGACTACACAAAGAACAAGAACATGATACACAGGGACTCAAGGCATGGAAACACAAGGGCAAGAAACATGGCACGAGGCAAAGACACATAAACAGGAGACAGGGGAAAAGAACCAGAAAACTAATACAAAAAGAGGCAAAATACTAGTGATGGGCAAATGATACCGAGGCTTCGGAGCTTGTGTCACTCTTCCTGAAGCGGAGTGATTCGAAACACTGTGTCGAGGCTTGTATCAAAACACCAGTGTCACGTGACCGAGTCATCACTGTTTCGCTTCGCTCTTCATTGCTTCAAAATGTTTCAAAGCTTTTCATTGGCTCATGGCGTTTCAATGCATTCTGAGGCAATGACAGCTTGACAGGTTTGACAGATTTGAGTGGTTTGGTGCCATACCAGCTATATAAGATGCATCATCCTGCTTCAGGATTTGGAGAGTGAGAGTAAGAGTATTTTGGCAAGTTTCACGGCGAGTCCCACCAATAAGCGACGTTCTAAAGTTTGGGATCATTTTGATTTCAAGAGGTCTGAACTTTTATTGCTGTCATGGGATTGAAACAGTGCCAGTGCTTCATTCGTGCTCTTTAGAGGTTGCTATTGCTTCAGTTGTCCACCAGATGTCAGCGTCACTGAAGTCTTGAAGCTTTTAATCTTTTTCGGCACAATTGTCAGGAAAGCCTCAGTGCTTCATGAGGCTTCACTTGCCCATCACTACAGAATACTTAACTTAAACCTGGGGAAACAAAAAGGTTTAAGTTGATCAAAATCAAAATTGATCAAAATTCCCAAAAGAAAACACAGGGCTCAAAAAAATGTCTTAGCAGGACTCACAACAATGCATTAACAGACGATCTGGCAACCAAACTGTGGATCAACAAAGGCATATAAAGGAAAAGGAACAAACAAGGAACAGGTGAAAACAATAACTAATTAGGTCAAAGAAAAGTGAACAAAATCAAATCCTGTCAGGATCCTACAAAATAAAAGGAAGTCAAAAAACACAGATCCTGACAAATATAGCAGAATTTTTTAAAGCTCAAAGTCAGCACAGACTCAGGTATTGTTATAGCACAGGCTAATCAACATCTCATTTATTGTTTTCAAGTGAACTAATATGCAAAATCATGTGAAACCATGACACAGCAATTTTCCTACAAGGTACCTCCAGGTAGGCTTTTGTGGTAGTGAGCAGGCATGTGTTTGGATTTCAGAATGGAAAGCGGGCTGGAAATGGATCAGGTCCACAGAGAGAAACACTGAACTCTTACAAATTGAGTGCTGCCTGCCTTAGTATATATACTAATCGAGTGATTGTGCAGGTGAAGAGTAGGTGAGTGTGAGCACAGCAGGGCAGAGTAACTAGAAAGAGTGGGAGCACTGAGACATGCCTAAGACTAGGATTGTGACAGCTTGACATTATTTACAGTGCATTCAGAAAGTATTCAGACCCCCTTTTCTTTGTTGTTTAAATTCTTTTTTCTCTCACTAATCTAAGATATACAGTTGAAACCAGAAGTTTACATACACTGTGTAAAAAGACACATAAACATTTTTTCCCACTGTCTGAAATTAAATCAGACAAAACTTCTCCTGTTTTAGGTCAGTTAGGATTGCCAAAATTATTTCTATTTGCTAAATGCTGCAATAATGAGTCAAACACTGTAAAAATCTAAAGAGTATGAAGCTGTTATTAGGACTGAAGTGTGAAGAGTCAAGAACAAGATTATTTGAAATGTGTCTGTTTTGCACAAAACCGAATTGTTTCTCCATTACTGAGTTTAAAACTGATTTAAGTCTTTTGGCAATTACTGATGCAAGGATTTTGTATTAAGTTTTTTAGAAGACATATAAGACAGCAATTATCAATATAAAGCAATTCTTTTTTGGGGCTTCAGTATGAGGGTAATAACCCCTTGGTTTAAAGTAGAAGGAAGGGTATCTATTTTTATTATCTATCTATCTCTTATTTATCTATTTTATTTTATTTTACAGAGAACGCTCTGCACCCACAGAGCCTGAACGACCCAGTCTATGAGCATGGCGGCAATCAGAGGTTACTGATGTGGTTGGTTCAGTGAGTACAGAGAACCCTCTGCCCCCACAGAGTCTGGATGACTCTGCCTTTGATCATGGTGTTGTTCAGCACGTGTCTGGTGGGTTGGTTGGTACAGTGAGCTCAGATCCCCTTCTCCATCTGCAGAGTCCTCCATCTAGTAGTACTGAAGATGTAGAGGCGTCCACAGTCGGTAACCCATTGTATGGAGCAGGTGCCATCAGTGCTAGGGACATCCCTACCTTTGATGCCATGGAACTAAAACAACCAACTAATTTCAAGCGACATAGACATAGACAATGCCCCACAGCGTGTGCCTGCGTTAATCAGGGAGAGGTTGGTTGATGTGATAAATAGAGTTATTGAGGTATCACAAGAGGGCAGTGTGTTAAATGCTGTATTGAGGGGATCATCACTGACATGCAAGTTATTTTAAGGCCTAATGATGTGTATGATATCGATCATTTTACGGATGAGGTTGCCCAGGTGATACAGAGTAATAAGTCACAGACGGATGATGATCTCGAGTTTGTGGTAAAGAAGTCTAGCTCCGATTTTACACACTCGACGGATTGTCTCATTGTGGATGAGTGACATGTTTTAAAATATGTCTTTAGCAGTACTGCTGTAGCGATGCTGCGTTCTGGTTGCTTTTTTTTCTGGTTGTGTTACATCCTCTACGACCTGTTTTATCCTTCTTCTTCTTCTGCTTCTTGGAGCTGTGGCTCACAGCCAGAACCCCAGGGAGTCTCTCGACCAAACCATTTCCATATTGCATTCGTGAGCCAATAAACCCTGGTAAGTCACCGCCTGCTTGCACATGGTAATATCTTAGAAGTCTTTCACTGTTGTCAGAGTTGTAAGGCATGCGCATCATCATCTTTTCTGTCTATTTCACAACCCCACCCCCACAGGTCTGAAGTGAAGTTTTACAATGGCCTTCCCGTAGAGAAATGGAACATACTTGTTCTGATCGTTCTTTAATGCTATTTCAATATCGTGTATTGTTGGCTTTGACAGCTGTGTATAGTGTGGCTTGTCAAAAGATACTGTGCGTATTTTGGCTTTGTTCTCCCCTGATATGTTGATGCATCTGAGTAGGGGCACATCTGAATACCCGACCAGCTGATAATCTACAATGTCTAAATATATAAAAATATTATATAGTCCTGCATGAATGTCTGCCGAGTAGGGTGCCGTAAATGCTTTATTTCCAGGAGACAATAGTAGAATATAAATGGTTTGTTTTGCGGGCACAAGCGGGAGGGGTCACTTTTATGATCGTTATTTATGATAGTCATAAAACGATAAAAACCATAAAATTGTCGTCACGCTCTCCACCCACCGGGCGGCGCAGTTTTCCTATTGGTCATGACGTTGTATGTGGGATGTGTCTGTTACGGTGTATAAATGTTGATGTATGTGTCTCATTCAGTATGTTTTTATCTAAGTACGACTTCAAGTGACCATGGGCAGCAGCGGAATCTCTAGCGACATCGTTATCAGGGGCGGATGCGGCGGTGGGCACGTCGGCGGAAACAATGGCGGCAAGCATGCGTCGTGTGACCTAGGTACGTGTAGTGGTGCTGTTCCCGATGCGCCGCGTAAGCGGCGTAGAAGGCATGCGTCTGGCGGTGCTGCAGGTCCCAGCGAGTGGATGTATGAGGGTGCGATAGGGTACGTTTACAAGTTTAAATATAGTGAGGGCCGGGTAGTGTTGTACGTGGAAAATGTGTGCACCGGTGAGCAGTGGGTTCAGGGCGGGACGTGTAGTATGGGTGTAGAAGACTGGTTGATATTTCGCTATGAGATATGCACCGATCTCAACCAGCGTGGTGATGAGAACGATGCTTATGTCATACAGTGGGCCAGTCCTGACAGTCAGCAGTTATTCAGGGTATTCGCCAATCGTTTTGATGCGTATGCTTCAGATTTTATTCTGATAAAGGCGTGTGATGATAGAGAGCAAATCCTATCGCGGCCAACATAATTTGCTTCATGTCTCCCATCACGGTATCTGGTTTCAAAGTCATACAGAAAATAATTATCAGGGGGTTCCTCCTCTCCCTCTTTAGGCGGCAGAGGCTGGATGTAGCACTGATGCACCGTGTCCCCTCTAAGTGCTCCGCAGTGTCTGCACCGCGGGGCTGCACATCTGTGTCTAGGGTTCTTTGTGCATGTCCTGTGAATTTTTCCACACCCCTCACAATATTTAACCGTAGCACAGGGAATCATATTGTATTTAGGGTCGGGTAATTTGTGGTTCTGGAAACACTGCATTGATTTACAAATGCGCTTGCATACATCACATTTGACTGTGGGTTGCTGCTGTTGCTGGTCACACGTGGTGAAGCAAACATTACACCTGTGTAGGCAATTATGCAGCAAGGGTGTCTTGTATGTGTTATAACAAAGTTCACAGACATATGAGCCACCAAAAAAACCTTTAGGGTTGGTTATCAGGTAATAGTGCTCCCCATGTAGATAAAGCCAGATGGTGCGGTGGTGTGCGGATCCATGTGTCTGGAAACAGATTGGCCGTTTTCCTACCAGCACTACCACCATGATGAAAAATTATTATCTTTGCATCTATTTTCCTCTCAAATCTAGTGACATCACTAAAACCCACTAAAACTTGAGCCGTGTGCCTCCACCCCTACCTTCTTGCTCTGGATCGCTTGAGACACTTCATCAATGAAGGTGTCGACGTCATAACCATTATTGGACCTCAAAACCACCTGCACATCACTAACCAGGGAGGACCCCCTCAACACCACATTCAGCACACTACCAGCCCTTGATACATCAATAGCCCTATTTATAACACTGGTTAGACGCTCCCTAACAAGCGCAGGAATCTGTTCAGGGTGAGTATCGATGTTAATGTCTCTAAAATGAATAGGCTGTCTCAGCTCTAAAGCATCAAATGTCGGAATATCCCTGACTGTAATTAAACCAGCACCATGCTGAAGACCATTAGGACTGGAGGGTGTGTTATTCGTAGACCCGTCTGTCAGAGGATGGTCTGAAACCAGTGAACCTGCTGGCCTCCTCACCTGCTGCAGCAGGTGAGGAGGCTCTGAATCAGCATCAGCACCGACAGCAACATCAGCATCAGCATCACCAACATCAGCAACACCAGCAATATCGGCAACATCTTCAGCATTACAATGCATACCATGATCATCAGAAGGTACCAGGGACTGCTGACCCGACTCGTATGAAGGACCAGCGACGTGCATCAGACAGAGAGGTGCTGAATCAGTGTCAGCATCAACAACAACAACAGCGACTTCATCACCATCATCATCTGCAACGTCACATACAGCCCTCTGATCATATGCATGCTGAACAACGACTGCAACATCGGGGACATCAGGCGACAGAGTGTGTGTTTAATTTTTAGTGGTGGATGAGTGTTCAACATGTTCATGAAATGAGTGTTTTTGGCACGCATCTCAACAGCCCAGCATGAGAATTGATCATGTGACATTGTATTCATTGTTGAACCATTATCAGCAGCACCGTTATACATGTTATCACACCCTGCCATTTTTGTCTAGAGAGGTGGAATACAGATTTTGTGCATCTGTTATGTAGCCGGCTAACACAGGTACTGCATGCGATACATACGTTTCTAGACGTGTGTATTTTGTGTCATGGTGCTTCACTGTTGTACAGAGGTATGACAATGGTTCTAACACAGCATGGTTTACCAGGTCTGTGTTATCACCATCGGTCTGTGTGCTAGCATCTGATGCACTAGCAGGTGCTACATCAGCAGAATCAATATCTAGAGCTGACACACCGCTAATCTCTGAAGCCTGAGAATAACATTCATCACTGTCTGACTCGCTATCTGATGAGGAACAAGTCTCAGAGTCACTCATGTATGCAGCACCATCTAGCAACTTAAGCATAGACAGCTACTTCCCGCCCTTGCGAGCCGCATCAACAGGAGGAGGAGTAGGAGGAGTGACATTGGGCGTATACAACAGCGACCTCTCGCGCACCGCCTCAAGGCGGTGTGGTGTCCTGACTGTACAGCAACAAATCATCAAAGTTTATGGTAGGAAAACATACAGCCACATCACCTTGAGATGAAACAGCCGCGTCCTCCTGCACGCCTCGATCTGAGTCAGATGGTGCGGAATCCTCCTGAAGATGCAGTGGCCATGCTGTAGTGTCCTACTCTACCTGAGGACGCGTGAACTGAAGCTCCTCCTGCTGCTGCTCCAGAAAGTGTGTGGCGGCTGCAGTCTCTGCGGCCCACTCCGACACCCACAGCTCGGTCTCCTTATCGACCAGCGGTGTCGCTGCAACACATGTATCGGTCTTCTTCTTCTGCTCCTCCTTCTTCTTCTTTGCAGGTCTTGCAGGGCCGGCTCTCAGTCTCTTCGCCAGATGAAAATCGTCTCGATATAGACACAGACAAACCGTTTGAAAAGTATTTAAAACAGTGTTATAAACAACCCGTTTATTTAAATGTGTTGAAATGCACTTTATATCAATCTCATACCCTCACTATTGTAATCACAGAGTTGTTTGCGATGCGTTATCACACGCTCGCGGCACAGATTCGACGATCCGGGGAGCTTGTTCGTCCTCAGCACCCCAACCGGCGCCAGCGGCCGCTCCGCAACTCTTCTGCGGCTGGGTAGCACAGGCCCGCTGGGGCTTCCTCCTGTCCCTCCGCTTACTGAGCTCTCGACACCCGCTACATTACCAGATTGTATAAAAGATAATCAGCTACACCACCCCCGATAAAACAATACTTAGTCTATTTTTTAATATAAACCCATCATCACATGCATACTCACCCTGACTGTTTATTTCAGATAAAATAGCGTGCTCTCTGCGTCTCTTTAAAGACAGGCGGCCTCTTTGCGGCCCTCCAGGATTTGCTGTAAAGCACACCAACAATTTGTAAAATCACTAGTTTCTGCTAAGCATTGATCCTACTTTAAACACAAAAACACATCAGAATAACTCTCACTTTTATCACGCAGGTATGCACTGCTACGTTTATCCGAATCAGCGCTGGAGCCTGTTGAGCGCACCGTATTTTCGTTAGAATCACCTCAGTAACAGCCACAGACCGAGATAAAATATATTATAAAATTATGAAAGAAGGATACATACCTCCAGCAGCTGTTGCTGAATGTGGAGAATCCTCGTCCAACAATGAAATGGTCTCGGTACCTGATGGGGTCACGCTATTTTGAAATACAATGTATTCAATGCAGACGGTCTGATATACACGCTATTAAATCGTGGAACAAACGACGCACGTACCTGATGGAAAGATCATCATGGTTGTTCCCGACAGTGCTTGCTAATAAACAAGCGATAGAAAAGGCCCCCCCAGGCGCCTTCTGCAGGTATTTAAACGGCCCGCTACACGTGATACACACACACACACCTGCCTCGGTATTCGCGTCAGCACGCCGCATCCCACAGACCCCGGCATGACCAATAAGAAAATTGCGCCGCGCCGGGGGTGGAGATTGTGACGACGATTTTATGGTTTTTATCATTTTTATGTCATAAATAACGATCATAAAAGTGACCCCTCCCGCTTGTGCCCGCAAAACAAACCATTTATATACTACTGACAATAAATGACAGTGCATTCACCTCCCAGTCACTATTTCCAGTCACTTGTCTGTCCAGATCAAATCCTAGTATTTCAGCTAGGTGCCCTTTAAATCTCACAGCAGTCCCCTCTGTGCCTGTTATGAATATTCTGTCTGTGTTTAATTGTACCACACTTTATGCTCAATGAGTGTGATAATTGGGACAGACATGCCGTATTGATGCCGGTCGTGGAACACTGGACCAGCTTTATACTCTCTCGAGGGTGCTCGAGGGCTCATGGGAGTTTGCCCGACCAGTTTACATGTGCTTTGTGGACTTGGAGAAGGCATTCGACCGGGTCCCTTGCGACCTCCTGTGGGAGGTGCTCCAGCAGTATGTGGTCTGTGTGGTCAAAGGGCCCCAGACCACATAGACCACATACTCCTGGAGGGCTATCTGGTCTCTGTACAAACGGAGCAGGAGCTTGGATCGCATTGCCGGTAGTAAGTCAGACCTGTTCCCAGTGCACATTGGACTCAGGCAGGGCTTCCCTTTGTCACCGGTTCTGTTTTTTACTTTTATGGACAGAATTTCTAGGCGCAGCCAGGGGCCGGAGGGGGTCCAGTTCGGGGACCATAGGATTTCATCTCTGCTTTTTGCAGATGAGGTTGTCCTTGTTGGCTCCATTGAGCCAGGATCTTCAGCGTGCACTGGGGCGGTTTGCAACCGAGTGCAAAGCGGCTGGGATAAGAATCAGCACCTCCAAGTCCGAGACCATGAAAGTACGCTAGTGTGAATCAAAATAATAATAATAATAATAATACATTTTATTTCATGGCACCTTTCAAAGTCTCAAGGTCACCTTACAGATAGAAAAGGAAGCATACAGCATGATATACATAGAGTGCATTAAAACAACAGTAACAAGAATACATAAACGGCGGGAGAGAATGTAAAGGCAAAAGCGTGGATTATCTAGGAAGTGGGCGAAGTACAGTACAAGTAAATTGAAATACAGAAACCCAGATGACAGAACAACAAATATGAAACAGTATGAGACAATATGAAATAGGCAGAGAGTGGTAGGACATCACGGGCTGCTTTGAGAAGTTAAGAGAGTTAGGTGGAAAACGCTATACGGAACAGATATGTTTTGAGTGATGATTTAAAAGTTGATAAGTCCGGAGACGACCGGATGCGATGAGGGAGAATGTTCCAAAGGCGGGGCGCAGTGTGGCTGAAGGATCTAGCGCCCATGGTGGCCAGGCGCGCTGTAGGGGTGCAGAGGAGAGTGGAACTGGAGGAGCGGAGAGGACGAGGCGGAGAATAGATATGAAGTAGTTCAGTGATGTATGGTGGGGCAATAGAGTGGAGGGCTTTGTAGGTGAGAAGGAGGATTTTATAGTTTATACGGAAGGACACAGGGAGCCAGTGAAGTTGTTTAAGGACAGGGGTGATATGATGTGAGGATGGAGTTCTGGTGATGATTCGGGCAGCAGAGTTCTGGACAAGTTGAAGTTTGCGAAGTGATTTGAGAGGTAGACCAGTGAGGAGTGAGTTACAGTAATCCAAACGAGAGGTGACAAAGGCGTTAATGAGTATTGCCGTGCTATCGGTGGTGAGTGAGGAACGGATGCGGTTTATGTTACGGAGATGGGAGTAGGCCGACCGGGTAGTGGTATTGATATGCTGAGTGAAGGAGAGAGTACCGTCTAGGATGACACCCAGGCTTTTAACTTGGGGGGAGGGGGGGACAGTATTGTTGTCAATTTGAATGGAGAAGGTGCTGGTTTTAGAAAGGGTGGATCTGGTGCCCACGAGGAGAATTTCAGTTTTGTCAGGGTTGAGTTTCAAAAAGTTATGGGTGAACCAGGATTTGATATTATGTAAGCAGGTAAGGAGGGAGGGAGGGGGGAGGGTAGAAGATGGAGCAGCAGAGAGGTAGAGCTGGGTGTCGTCTGCATAACAGTGGAAATTGATGTTATGTTGCCTAAGGATATTTCCGAGAGGAAGGAGATAAATAATAAAGAGGAGGGGCCCCAGGACAGAGCCCTGAGGCACGCCACAACTGACAGTAGAGGGCTGGGAGTGGAAGTTCTGGAGATGGACGGACTGGGTGCGGTCAGATAGGTAGGAGGTGAACCATGAGAGGACCGAGCCGGCTATGCCGATGGAAGCAAGGCGATGGAGGAGAATATTGTGTGAGATGGTGTCAAAAGCTGCAGTTAGGTCAAGGAGGATGAGGATGGAGACAAGGCCAGAGTCTGCGGCTACTAGGAGGTCGTTGGTGATTTTGACCAGGGCAGTTTCAGTGCTGTGAAGTTGGCGGAAACCAGATTGAAAGTGTTCGTATAGGCTATTGGCGGAAAGGTGGGTATGGACCTGGTGGTGAACAACTTTTTCCAGGATTTTGGAGAGGAACGGGAGATTGGAGATAGGGCGGAAGTTGTTAAGGTCGGCAGGATCGAGACCAGGTTTTTTTAGAATTGGTGAGATGATGGCTGTCTTGAGTGATGGGGGTACGATGCCAGAACTGAGGGAAGTGTGAATAATGTGGGTAAGATGAGGAAGGAGAGAGGGGAGACAGAGCTTGACGAGGTTGGTTGGTAAGGGGGTCAAGTTTGCAGGTTGAGGGTTTGGATTTGAGGATCAGTGAAGAGATAACCGTGGTGGGTGGAATGATAAAACTCGAAAGCAGGGAGGATACTGGTAGAGAGGGAAGGGTACAGTGGAGGCAGTTCGCAGTGTCACAGATGGGGGGAAATTGCTGGTGTATATTTTCGATTTTTGATGAGAAGAAATCCAGGAAGTTATTGCACAAAGTGGTGGAGAGTGAAGGGAAGAGAGGAGTATCGGGAGGGCCCAATAAATTTTTGACAGTGGAGAAGAGGGAACGCGTGGAGCCAGAGGCGGATACAATAAGCGAGGCATAGAAGTCAGATTTTGTTTGAGTAATGGTTTGCTTGTACTTCAGTATGTGGTTTAGGTATAAGTCCTTGTGGGTGGATGAACCGGTTTTTTTGAAGAGACGTTCAAGGCGACGGGCTTGGGTTTTGAGGAGGCGGAGTTCGGGTGTGTACCATGGAGCAGAGTGCGTAAAGGATACAGATCTAGTTTTGAGTGGGGCGAAGGTGTTGAGTAGATTTCGTAGCTCACAGTTGAAATTGGATAACATGTTGGAGAGGGACGGTGTGTAATTAGTACATGAAAGGTTGTTGAGAGCAGCAGTGAAGGAGGGGAGGTCGATGTTCTTTAAGTTACGGAAGGTGATGGTGCGGGAGAGGTGGGTTTTGAAGAGAGGTAGTTTGGAGTTAAAGCAGACTAGTTTGTGGTCGGAGAAGAAGGTGTCGAGGGTAGAACATGACTGAACTGTGACGCCAGAGCAGCAGACTAAGTCGAGGGTGTGGCCTAGAGAATGTGTTGGGGAGGTGATGTATTGTTGGAGCCCAAAGCTGTCCAGACAGGAAATTAGGTCTTTTGTAGCGGTGTTGTTGGGATTGTCGAAGTGGATGTTAAAATCACCAAGAAGAATTATGTTGGCTGACAGAGAGATGAGGTCAGCTAAGAGGTCAGACAGTTCGTCCAAGAAGGTCGGGTTAGGTTTTGGTGGGCGGTAGATAGTGGCCAAGAAGGTTGGTGTGTGACCATGAATACGTGCTATGAGAGCTTCAAAGGACTGGAAGGTGATAGTGGGGTGGATGGATATTTTGTATTTAAGGTTGTACAGTATGGCGAGGCCGCCACCGCGTCCCGAGAGGCGTGGATGGGTGAGATATGTGAAGCCAGGAGGAATAGATTGATTAAGTTCAGTGAAGTCGTTGGGCTGCTGCCAGGTTTCAGTTAAGCACAGGATGTCGAGATTGTGTTTAAGAATAATGTCAAAGATGAGGGATGCTTTTTGAGAGAGGGAGCGAACGTTAAGAAGCCCAAAATGAGTGTTGTGGAAAGGTGTCGAGTCCATGTTTCTGGGGATGTTAGCTAGTACAGAGTGGTTGATCTGGCGTATACCTGATTTTCTAGGCTGAGGTCGGGAGGATGACCAGATGGAGGGGATTGGTAGTATGGAGTCAGATAGTCAGGCATGTGGGACAGAATGGACAGGTTGTCCAGTGTTAGTGTGTGGGGTACAGTGAACTGCATGTTGAATGTTGGTGGAAAGTATATGGGAGCCCAGGCGGTTAGGATGCAGACCATCTCCTGCAAAGAAGGCAGGTCGGTTCCAGAAGAGGTTGAAGTTGTCGATGAATTGGAGATTGTAGGACAGGGAGACAGACTTGATCCAAGTGTTGAGACTGAGGATTCTACTGAAGTGGCCAGAGCCTCTTCCAAACGTGGGGATGGGACCAGACATGAAAATAGTCTTACCACAGTTGCTTAGGAGGTGGAGGAGAGAGATAAAATCCTTTTTAGTCAGTTCAGACCGGTGGAGTGACGTGTCACAAGTTCCAATATGAACAATCACTCTAGAGATGGAAGACGGAAGTGTTGGCAGTAATCCAGGAAGCATGGCCAAGATGTCAGAGGCCATAGCTCCAGGGAGACAGTGAGTAGTGGCGTTGAAAAAGCGTACATTCCTTATAATTGAGTCTCCGATGATTAACGTGGTTGGGGGGAAAAGGGGGCGTGGAGAAGACGCCAGTAGTTGGCCGTTTGAGTCGTGTCGTCTTGCTGACTGGCGGGGAGGCGGGGCGGTGACATCGGGTGCTGAGGTGGAAGGTGGAGGCGGCAGTTCGGTTGGTCCGTAGCTAGGGAGCCCGTGAGTGTGCCTGAGCACGGCCTCGCGAAGGATCCTACGGCGCACTGATGTAGTAGCTGAGCGGGATGGAGACTGTTTTCCGCCGTGGCAACGGGCTCTGCGAGGAGCACTTGGACTAAGGCGGGGGCGGCGGGTGTCGTCAGAGGGGAGCGAGAGCAGGTGACGGCGCTGAACGACATTGGCGGGTGACGGGGGTTGTTGGGAAACCGGAGCGGAACGATCCGGTACGTGGTTAGCGGATGAGGCCGTATGTAGGTCCGGGGTGGCAGAAGACAGAGGTGCAAATGGATTGGAGAGGTCTAGAGAGGGACGCGGAGACCCGTGGTGATATCTTTTCCGCCCACGAACCGCAACCTCGGTCCAGGAGGACCGAAGACATGGTGTAGAAGAGGAGGAGGGTCGAGGACAGGTTGACGGGTCCCATGGGGCAGTGTCCTGGAGAGTGAAGGTAAGTGTGGAGATCTTCCTCGACTGCTCGAGGGCAACGTCCCTGAAGCTAGTCAGTATGGAGTCTTTCTGTTGGAGATCGTGAGAGAGGCGGCGTATTTCCTGCTTTAATTTGGTGATTTCATTGTTTGCTAGACGGAGTAGTAGATTGGCATTGTCCGAGTTGGTATTGTCAGGTAGTGTTGGCGTTGTTGTTGTTGCTCTTGGTGTTGGTGGCGTTGTAGGAGCCTGGCTGGTTGTGTCGATCGCCATCTTGTCGGTCGCCATCTTGTCGGTGATGCAATCATGTGATGCAATGTTATGTATGATGCTGCCCTTTCTTTTCAAAAAAGAAAAATGTAAGAAGTAAGTGTGTGTGTGTGGAGAGCATCAGAGAGACAGTGTTTTGGCGCGGAGTTTGTGAAGACAAAGAGGAAGGCGGAAGTGAGAGGAGGTAAGGTAAGTAAGGCTCCGCCTATTATTTGGTTCCCTCTACTGGAGGTAGAGGGAATTGTATTACAATTTATTTGGTTCCCTCTGCTGAAACAACCAGGGATTGCAATAACAACTATAGATAGAGCCCCCTCTGGTGAGGAGGGGATAACTACAGATATATTAAATAAATAAATAAATAAAATAAGATAGAATTAAATAAATAAATAATAATAACAACAATAATAATAAACAATAAATAAAAACTAGAAAATGCATTTCCTGCGGAAGATGCGTGTGAATGCTGAAAGCTGAATGAAGCTGCCCAACAATGCTGAAAATGGCTGAAATGCATTGCTGAACAAGCTGAAGGCTGAAATGCAATGCTGAAGAATCGTGGAAGCTGAAATGTAAAAGTGGAATTGGAAGCTTAACCTGTTTAGCTAAAAGAAACTTTTGAACGTTGATGAAAATGGCTGAAATGTATTGCTGAATAAGCTGAAGGCTGAAATGCAATGCTGAAGAATCCTGGAAGCTGAAATGTAAAACCGGAGTTGGAAGCTTAACTTAACTAAAAAACTATTCAACATTGCTGAAAAGGCTGGAAAGAAAATCATATGATGTAGAAATTGCTAAAGAAAGAAGTTAATATAACATGAAAGAAGACAGTGCAGTGAAGTGGAAGTGTGCACGGGGGGTGTGGGAGAGAGCAGGGGAGAGGGGCAGGCATCCAGGGGGAAGCTGTGGGCTCTGGAGGGTCCTGGAGGTGTGCACCGGGGCCTGGGGCAGTGGGCTGCAGTCCTCCAGAGGGAAGCTGTGGGCTCTGGAGGGTCCTGGAGGTGTGCAGCGGAGGTGTGGGAGAGAGCATGGGAGAGCAGCTAGCCTCCAGAGGGAAGCTGTGGGCTCCGGAGGGTCCTGGAAGAGTAGAGTGGGGCCTGGGGCAGTGAGCTGCGGGCCTCCAGGGGGAAGCAGTGGACCCTGGAGGGTCCTGGAAGTGTGCACGGAGGTGTGGGAGAGAGCATGGGAGAGCAGCTAGCCTCCAGAGGGAAGCAGTGGGCCCTGGAGGGTCCTGGAGGTGTGCAGCGGAGGTGTGGGAGAGAGCATGGGAGAGCAGCTAGCCTCCAGAGGGAAGCTGTGGGCTCCGGAGGGTCCTGGAAGAGTAGAGTGGGGCCTGGGACAGTGAGCTGCGGGCCTCCAGGGGGAAGCAGTGGGCCCTGGAGGGTCCTGGAAGTGTGCACGGAGGTGTGGGAGAGAGCAGATAAAAGAAAATTCAGTTTTATGTTTACATTAAGGATAGATTTTTTTTTCAAAGAAAACAACTAGGTTCAGGTGAGAAAGTGACGTCAAAATGACACTACCTGACTGCATTACCCAGTTGTTATGCGTAATTAGTGTGAATGCTGAAGTTCACCCCATAAAGACAAGCAAAGGTAGGACAGATAGTCCTCTGGGCGGAAGGAGCATGGTGTCCAGAGATAAAGGAGGCTGATGAGGAAGAAACGAACGGCTCACCTGGAAAGGAGACTGGTAAACTAGAGGATCCAGGTCTTAGTGAGAACTACTGCCAAAAGCTCAGATCATGGGGACCCCCCAAGGGTTCCCCACCTCCCCCCAATCAGTCCACCCAATCCACTGAGAGCAGTGAGGACGAAAAGGACCGAGTGGAGGACGAGGAGGTAAATCTGCATCATTTATTTCAAGCACCCTTGTTGGCTTCAGGAGGAAGAGTGAAGTATCGACCGTATGGGCTCGGGGATGTGCAGGCATTGGTGGATCAACTCCCCCCGGTGGCAGAGGGAGGAGGTTTGTGGCTTGGCAAATTGGATAAGCTGACCGCAGGGCATAGATTGGCATTGGGAGACTTTAGGGCGGTTATTCAGAGGTGCCTGACCAGTATAGATGCACGAGACCTTGAGAGGGCAGCAGGGACTTTGCGCCGGCAGGATGAGGAGCCGTTTGCGCAATGGGCTGGTGACCTGAGCAGGGTGATTACAGAAAAATATCCATTACCCACTTCGGCCGCCATGCTCAAACTGGCATGGAACTTGAAAGAAAATCCAAGGACCTTCTTAGATCAGACTAAGGAACTGTGGGTGCGTCATACTGGGTGTCATCCTGGCAAACCAGGGCCCCAGAGGGAGTGGTATAGACAGGCGGTGTTGGAGGGAGTATCGGAGAAGGTAAAACTGCTATGTGTGACAATCCTGATTTACAGGGGGCCGACTCTGTAGTGTGGGAGAGACATCTGGTGCACCATCTGACTTGTGTTCAGCAACAATTGCAAAAGGAAGACGAGCAGAATCAGGGCCTCCAAACTCAGCTTTTAAAGCTGTAGCTGTCAGAGGCCCAGCAAAGGGTTAACTCAGACAAAAAGAAGGAGAAAAACGAGGAACCAAAGAAATTGATGTGGCAATGGGGAATGGATGCTCCAGAATCCCCAGACCTGTTCTCCATACCGCCCTGGGAACCGAATCGCCGTCTACTGGTGAACAGAGGGGGGAACAGGGGAGCTCCGAGGGGGGAAATGGATGGAGAGGACGCGGGGGGCGTGGGGTCCCACCCCGAGGTACTTCGAATGTATGCTTCGCTCGAGGAAGAGCCCGGGGGGAACAGGCTGCCAGTCCGTACTGTGGACGAGGTGGCCGTCCATCCTATAACATGCCAGTGATGGACTGGGGATGTCCCGTGACCTGGGATGATCCCTACCAAGAATGATACACCCCATCGAGAGGCCCGGACAGCAGTAAAACTACGGCAGATCCGCTGCTGCCCGTGATGGTCAATTACATGAAGTTGTCATTTTTGGTCGACACTGGGGCAGCATGCTCCATTTTGAACACCACCTCAGAATCTGGTCAGCATATCAAAGGTGGCGCCCCTGGATCTCGCTCCTTGACCCCTTCGTCCATCCCCCGGACCCTCTCCATGTCACCCTCTTCTATGACAGGCTCCAAACCGATTGGTACAGGGAAGAGTTTGATCAGGTCGTAGGAGATTCTTGGAGCATCGATACGGAAAATATTTATGTGGCACCAGAAGGTGTGGCGGCAGCGGTGAAGCTGCTCCCGGAACAACAACAGAGGTATCAAATGGAGGAGGACTCTGCACCCCATGTGTCTCTTGCACTACACCCGAGTCATGAAGCCAAAGAATTGGGAGGTATCGTTAAGAGGGCATTGGCTCACTCTGACTGGAAGCCCACCTCAATACTGCAGGTCTTGTATGCTCCCATTATACAGACTTTTTGCATCCAGCTTTCCGCTACAGACACGGCGACATTGGAGCATTGTGAGGTTTCTAGGTATCACGGGAGAGAAAAAACAGACCACCATTTGGTTGCCAGCATGCTTGCCACTCTGCCGGACTCACTCTGGGCGTAGTCGCCCATGGATGTGGGGTTGACAGATTGTGTGCCAGTCACCTTTCAGGTACGGGAAGGGCCCCCCTTTGTGGGTCCACCAGTACCCCCATAAACAGCAGGCAGCAGAGGGGATCCGGGACACCATTGAAGGCCTCTTACAGGCAGGCATCTTGGAACCCTCTTATTCCAATTGGAATACTCCCATTCTCCCGGTTGAGAAGAAAGGTACCGGTAATTATCGCATGGCCCACGACTTGAGAGCAATAAATGATATTCTGCTCACGCCTACGGTGCCTGTGCCCAACCCTTATGTTGCTCTGGCCAATCATACCCAGCACAGAATTGGTTTACCTGTATTGACCTGGCCAACGCTTTTTTCTGTCTGCCATTGGCAGAGAGTTGTAGGGATATCTTTTCCTTTACGTATCAGGGAGCCCAGTTGCGGTATACCAGATTACCTCAGGGCTTTGCTCTCTCACCCGGCATATTTAATCAGGTACTGAAGCAGGTGCTCTCCACTTGTCAATTGCCGGGCCAGACCACCCTTATTCAGTATGTAGACGACCTCTTGCTGGCGGCGCCATCTGCAACTGCCTGCATCCAGCCACTAAGACAGTCTTGATGCTTCTGGCAGACAGGGGTTTCAGTGTTAGTAAACAGAAACTCCAAACTTGCAGAAGACAAGTCTCCTTCCTGGGGCGTTTGATCTCTCAAAAGGGGGCAGGGTTGTCCCCGGCCCACAGATCCACCATACTACACCACCCTAAGCCCCTGCGGGTAAAGGACATGCTCTCCTTCCTTGGTCTTACAGGGTACAGCCGCTCCTACGTCCCGGATTACACCAACCTCACGAGCCCCCTCTGGCGGATGGTGAAAGACCAAGGTATGAGGAACCTCTCCGCCCACCTTGTTTGGACGACTCAGGCAGAGCAAAACTTCATCCGCCTTAAACAAGAACTGGCTACAGCAGCTGATTTGGCTATTCTGGACTATTCACTCCCATTCTTTTTGGATGTTTCTGTCACGGACGCCGTAGCCAATGGCGTCCTGTTCGAGAAAAAAGGGGGAGAGAGGAGAATTCTGAGGTATACCAGTGTAATCCTGGATACAATGGAGAAAAGACACCATGCCTGTACACAACACGTAGCAGCCGTGGCAAAGATTATCCAAAAAACCGCTCACATCATGTTGGGACAGCCCAAATGTTGAAGAACCTAGAGCAATGGTGGCATCCATATCTCAAAGATATGGCCAGAGAGTTGGTCAGGGAATGTGACATCTGCACCAAGTACAATACTAGACCGACAGTGAAACCAGAGATCGGTAGATATCCACTCGTCACCGGGCCTGGACGAGAGATTGTCATTGATTTCACAGATATGGGAACCACTGTTCGAGGGTACAGGTACGTACTGATGTGTGTGGATGCGTATTCAGGGTGGCCAGAAGCGTGGCCCGCCAAGAGGGAAGACACTCATTACTCATTACTATCTGGATGTCCTAATATCTTAATAAAAAGCCTCCAATTAATCCAGAATGCCGCAGCCAGAGTCCTGACAGGAACTAGCAAGAGAGATCATATTTCTCCTATATTGGCTTCTCTTCATTGGCTCCCTGTAAAATATAGAATAGAATTTAAAATCCTTCTTCTCACATACAAATCCCTTCATAATCAAGCTCCTTCATACCTTAAAGACCTCATAGTACCATATTATCCCAATAGACCACTTCGCTCTCAGAGTGCAGGCCTACTTGTGGTTCCCAGAGTTCTCAAAAGCAGAATGGGAGGCAGAGCCTTTAGCTATCAAGCTCCTCTCCTGTGGAACCAGCTCTCAGACTGGGTTCAGGAGGCAGACACTCTCTGTACTTTTAAGGCTAGACTTAAAACCTTCCTCTTTGACAAAGCATATAGTTAGGGCTGGCTTCAGGCAACCCTGAACCATCCCTTAGTTAGTTATGCTGCTATAGGCCTAGACTGCCCGAGGACCATCGGTGCACTGAGCTCCCCTACCCTAAGCCCCCCCCCCCTCTTCTCTCCCACCTCATGTATATTCCACCATTGAATGTTACTAACCTTGTGCTCTCTCTCTACTCTAGTTTGTGCTCTCTCCCTCCCTCTCTCTCTCTCTCTCTCTGTCTGTACCTTCTGCAGGTGTCCCTGGTCCTGGAGCTGTTTATCGCTGATGTGCAGTTACTGGCCCCACCAACTTGCAGTGTCTATTTGTTGTTTATTGTTGCTGTTCTTTTCTCTCTGCTCTATCCACTCACCCCAACCGGTCGAGGCAGATGGCCGCCCAAACTGAGCCCGGTTCTGCTGGAGGTTTTTTTTTCTTCCGTTAAAGGGAGTTTTTTCTCTCCACTGTCGCCAAGTGCTTGCTCATAAGGGAATTGTTGGGTTTTTAGTTTTAGTTTTTGTAAAGTGCCTTGAGATGATTTGTATTGTGATTTGGCGCTATACAAATAAAATTGAATTGAATTGAATTGAATTGAATTGAATTGACAGTAAAACGGTTAGTAAATGTTTGATAAATTATTACATCCCCAACCATGGCTTCCCAGAGAAAATTAGGTCAGATAATGGGACACATTTCAAGAATCAGGATTTGCAGAAGGTGGAGGCCATGATGGGGTTGAAACATGGGTTTGGAACGGTGTATCATCCACAGTCTCAAGCAAAGGTGAAAAGGATGAATCAAACTGTAAAAACCAAATTGGCAAAAATCTGTGCACAGACCAAATTGAACTGGGTTGATGCATTACCATTGGCACTCATGTCCATTCGCTGTTCTGTTAACCAATTCACTGGGTTTACCCCTTTTGAACTCCAAACAGGGAGACCTTTTCCAGGGCCCCACACCACTACCCCAGTAACCACAGTAGAGAATGAGGGTCTGTCAGCCAAAGCATATTTTAACTTTCTGCAAGCTCTCGTTTCAGCTTTCTCCCATCAGGTGGTGGACCAGCAGGGCGACGGAACACGAACTTTACCTGACGCCGACTGGGTGCTGCTGAAGGTGATAAAAAGAAAGTGGTCAGAGCCACGGTGGACAGGACCCTATCAGGTGACAGAGAGAACATCCCACGCAGTGAGGTTAAAGGGGAAAGGAGATACCTGGTACCACTGGTCGCAGTGTGCACCAGGAGAACCGCCATCCAGATCTCTGACCAAGGTCCAGGAAGATCTCCAACAGCATACCTCTGTCTCGGTTGAGGCAGAGAAGGACCCTCCTCAGAAAGGGGCAGAATAATCCTCGGGGAGCGAGTCAGGTACTGAGGTAGTCCACCCTCAGTCCGAAGAGAGAAGAAGCCGTCCGAAAAGGGAGGGGGTGAGAAAGAGCGCCCCTCTCCGACAAGGGGTGTGCCAAGCCTCCAGCTGACGAATCAGAGTGCAGAGGGAGGCAGCCTCAAGGGATTGTTAGTTGTGTTTTTGTGTGGTAGTTTTTGTTGATCTATTTAGTTTATTGTGTATGTTTAGTCATTGTTAGATAGTTTAGTTAACAACTGGGGAGTTAAAACGGAGATGATTGGATTTTGGAAGGTGTTGGGGGTCCTTCCGACCCTGACTGTAATGATTGTTGTTTTGTGTTTGGTCTGTATTTGTAGGCATACTGGTCACATGTGGGTGTTGCTGCATTCCCTGTATGAGATCCCTGGCGCTCCGGGTTATTTCATTCACCATAGAGAAGCAGGATCCGAAGGTCCTCATGCCTTTATTGGCTACTGATCCTGATGATGTATACGGTGGTGTTGCCATACTAAGGCCTATTGATATGTGATCTCCTAGGGGAGATCAAAAGGGGGATATCAAATTTTGATACTTACATATTTGGGATGGGCTCTTAGGAGAGCCCAAAAGGGGGAATTGTGGGAATGCAGACACTTTGTGTGACTAGTACTTCAGCATAGTGTGTAGAGTGTAATCTTATATGTTTAGACATGTGACAGGGTCACCGCTCTTCACTATGAGGGGGGGTAAAAGGGAATAACAACTCCATATATGGTAATAGTCCGAATTCTTTTTGTGGAAAAGTACTAGGGGGTTAGGGTAGGGGAGCTCAGTGCACCGATGGTCCTCGGGCAGTCTAGGCCTATAGCAGCATAACTAAGGGATGGTTCAGGGTTGCCTGAAGCCATCCCTAACTATATGCTTTGTCAAAGAGGAAGGTTTTAAGTCTAGGCCTATAGCAGCATAACTAAGGGATGGTTCAGGGTTGCCTGAAGCTAGCCCTAACTATATGCTTTGTCAAAGAGGAAGGTTTTAAGTCTAGCCTTAAAAGTATAGAGAGTGTCTGCCTCCTGAACCCAGGCTGGGAGCTGGTTCCATAGGAGAGGAGCTTGATAACTAAAGGCTCTGCCTCCCATTCTGCTTTTGGAAACTTTGGGAACCACAAGTAGACCTGCACTCAGAGAGCGAAGTGGTCTATTGGGATAATATGGTACTATGAGGTCTTTAAGGTATGAAGGAGTTTGATTATGAAGGGATTTGTATGTGAGAAGAAGGATTTTAAATTCTATTCTATATTTTACAGGGAGCCAATGAAGAGAAGCCAATATAGGAGAAATATGATCTCTCTTGCTAGTTCCTGTCAGGACTCTGGCTGCGGCATTCTGGATTAATTGGAGGCTTTTTATGGAGATATTGGGACATCCAGATAGTAATGAGTTACAGTAATCTAGCCTTGAGGTAACAAATGCATGGACTAGTTTTTCTGCATCATTTTGAGACAGGATGTTCCTAATTTTGGAAATGTTGCGCAGGTGAAAGAATGCAGTTCTAGAGATTTGTTTTATGTGTGAGTTAAAGGACATGTCCTGGTCAAAAATAACTCCAAGGTTTTTTACAGTAGTGCTAGAGGCCAGGGTTATGCCATCTAGAGTAGCTATAATTTGAGAAAAGTTATTTTAGAGATTTTTTGGCCCACATATAATGACTTCTGTTTTCTCCGAGTTTAAAAGTAAAAAGTTACTGGTCATCCAGGCCTTGATGTCAGTTAGACAGGCTTGAAGTCTGGTTAACTGGTTTGTGTTAACAGGTTTAATAGATAGATATAACTGAGTGTCATCTGCATAGCAGTGGTAATTAATAGAGTGCTTCCTAATGACATAGCCTAAAGGAAGCATGTACAGGGTGAACAGAATTGGTCCTAGCACGGAGCCTTGTGGAACTCCATAACTAACTTTTGTTCGTGTGGAAGGTTCATCATGGACATGAACAAACTGGAATCTGTCCGATAAATAGGATTGGAACCATTTTAACGCTGTTCCTCTAATACCAATCACATGCTCCAGTCTCTGTAATAAGATGTTGTGGTCAATGGTGTCGAATGCTGCACTAAGGTCTAGGAGGACAAGTATTGAAACAAGTCCATTATCTGAGGCTAAGAGAAGATCGTTGGTAACTTTCAACAGTGCTGTTTCTGTACTATGATGTGCTCTAAATCCTGATTGAGGATACCACCACCGGAGGAATTCCCATACAGTGGTGTTAAAAAATGTTGGCCCTCTTCCTGATTTCTTATTTTTTTGCATGTTTTTCACACTTTAATGTTTCAGATCATCAAACAAATTTAAATATCAGTCAAAGATAACACAAGTAAACACATCATGTAGTTTTTAAATGAAGGTTTTTATTATTAAGGGAAAACAAAATCCAAAACTACATGGCCCTGTGTGAAAAAGTGTTTGCCCCCTAAACCAGGGGTGTCAAACTCATTTTAGGTCAGGGGCCATATGGAGGAAAATCTATTCCCAAGTGGGCCGGACCGGACCGACAAGGCAGTTGGCTCCGGACCAGCTAACAGGTATAGGCCTACTTGCTCAGCCCCTGTATAAACAGTTTGCCTGCTTAACATAATTGCTATTGCGACACCCAGTGGACGCATTTAGAACAGCAGTTTCTTTCACTGAGAAATTGCAGCTAATTTAAACTTCAAATCATCTCACGGGCCGGATTAAACCCGTTTGCGGGCCTGATCTGGTCTTTTGTGACCTCTTGGATGAGTCGTCACTGCGCTCTTGGGGTAATTTTGGTTGGCTGGTCACTCCCGGGAAGGTTCTCCACTGTTCCATGTTTTCGCCATTTGTAGATAATGGCTCTCATGGTGGTTCGCTGCAGTCCCAAAGCTTTAGAAATGGCTTTATAACCTTTTCCAGACTGATAGATCTCAATTACTTTCTTTCTCATTTGTTTTTGAATTTCTTTGGATCTCGGCATGATGTCTAGCTTTTGAGGATCTTTTGGTCTACTTCACTTTGTCAGGCAGGTTCTATTTAAGTGATTTCTTGATTGCGAACAGGTGTGGCAGTAATCAGGCCTGGGTGTGGCTAGAGGAATTGAACTCAGGTGTGATAAACCACAGTTAAGTTATGTTTTAAAAGGGGAGGGCAAACACTTTTTCACACAGGGCCATGTAGTTTGGGATTTTGTTTTCCTTTAATAATAAAAACCTTCATTTGAAAAGTGAAAGTGACTTATATGACCCATACTCAGAATTTGTGCTCTGCATTTAACACAATTCCAAAGTGCAAACACACTCACCGTGAACACACCTGGAGCAGTGGGCAGCCAGCGCTGTGGTGCCCTGGGAGCACTTGGGGGTCAAGGGTCTCACCTCAGTCGTAGTATTGAAGGTGGTCAGGGCGCTGGCTATTCACTCTGAGCCACCGACAATTCCTCACTTCCTCAAAACCTGCAATTTTCAGGTTACAAGTTTACAATTTTCAGGTTACAAGTCCGACTCCCTATCCATTTGTCATGAGCTGGTGTCCGAGTGGAAGTGCGGAAGAGAAGGCAGGACCCTATTGCAGGACAAACTAAGGCTTTAATTCCTCCTGGGAACTCCAGGGCACAAAATACACAATACAAATAAACCAGGTGAGACGGTAAACTCCCAAGACCGGGTAAAAACGGTCGGGACTAAGAAGGACCGGGTAAGACGGTCGGAACTCAAAAACACTCTCACTCTTAAACACAAACTATACACAACTAATGCTTCGGAAGGGAACAAAGGAAAGAGGGAGGTATAAATACAGAGAACACAAAGGGTAATTAACACAGGTGAAGAGGATAACCAAAAGACAACAGGTGACATCAATGAACAGAAATAACTAGTGAAGCTGCCGGGAACCAGTGCCAGGGGAAAAGGAAGTCTTTACAAAATAAAGGTTCCCTGGCAGGAAGTCCCAAAGGGGAATCATGACACCATTAGGTGTCAAACAACTGCAGAAAAACTGCAGGATGTGTTAACTTGTTATCTTTGACTAAAATTAAAATTTGTTTGATGATCTGAAACATTGAAGTGTGACAAACATGCAAAATGCAGAAATCAGGAAGGGGGCCAACACTTTTTCACACCACTGTATATACTGGCGTTGAACTGACATCCGATGCCAGTTCGTTGTCCAACCCTGCGTGGTAACTATACTAATCCTAACTCTCTTGATTTTCTACCTCCTCAGTTCCTGATCTCCTCCGTTAGTTGACCCTTCTCTGTTGGAAGCCAGCGGTGGTAATCTGTAATCTGGTTTTCTGGTCATCTCTCCTCTGTCCTGGTTCATTGTCCACTGAGCTACCTTCTTGGGTCCAAAGTCATCTCACTGTTTGTGAAGATTTTCCAAGCTACGAGCCCGGGTTCATTGTTATATTCCACGGTCGCAACTCCTGCATTTCCAGGATTTCTCCAGGCTCTCTGCATTCCAGGGTCTCCACTGTGTCTGATGGAATAGGGCCACCATGAAACATCACTGCCGCTACGCCCTGGGACTTCAGCACCTGCATTCACCTTCCCAGGATCCTCAGGGATTTCCTGACTGAATTCACTGCTGAACTCTGGGCTTACTCCGGGAGCCATGGAGCCAGTCAGAGAAACAGAGACAAAGAATCTGTGACAGATGTGAAGGACAGAGATATCCTTCTGCTTGGAGACGGTGCTATCAGTGACATGAACAACAGCAGAATTATTACATGCAGCTACCCAAGTGCCATGGTCACTGATATAGCAGCTCTCCTCCCCCAGGTCATCTTGAAACACCATGGAGTCAAACAGCTGATCCTGCATGTGGGTGCAGTGGACACTAGAAAGGGAGAATCAGAGGTTTTAAAACAGGACTTCTCTAAATTATTAGAGAAACTTGACTGAAAATCCAGTCATTTGTCAGTGGACCTCTCCCAAACATCGACAGGTGGATTAATAAATTCAGCCGGCTGCTTGCATTGAACACATGGCTGTCCAAGGCCTGTGAGATAAGACAAGTGCACTTCATTGATAACTTCAACCTGTTTTGGAAACACGACGACCTGTTCAAGGGAAAGGGCCCATATCTGAGCAGGAGTGGAGTGAGACAGCTAATGGATAACCTCCTCCACTCTCTGAGACACCACGCTGGGTCTGGATGGCCGTCTGAACAGCCAAAGGCTCCTCTGAGAAAAGAGAGGAGTGAAGTAAACACTCACACCACACCAACAACGGACCCCTCATCAGCCAAGGATCCCCCCTCAACAGCACTTTCAATTGTGCCCCCTCCACTGCCCACATCCCCTGCAGACTCATCATTGACCATCCCATCCATCCCATTGGCTTCACCAATGGGATTTCCAAATCATTTGGAAACCTTGGTGAAATCAGGAATTAAAATGGTTCCTCTTACCCCTAACCTGGCAAGGTCACGGTATTATCATCCACGCCAGTGAATTCATCCCCCCAGCAAACACCACCCTCTTTGCCACCCAGGAGCATGACCTCTGTCCCTCAGTCAATTAAAACTCCACCATCTCGACCACCTCGGCCAACACCTACACCTGTCTTTCCTCAGAGCACCCCTGTCCTACTCAAACTAATTTGAAACTTGCAGTGCTCAATGTCAGATCTTTATGTAACAAATCATTTTTAATCAATAATTTTATCTCCTCTTACAATCTTGATTTTATGTTTTTAACAGAAACATGGTTAGATAGCAGGACAGCAAATGCAGTTCTTATTGAATCCACCCCACCTAATTTTACATTTCTATCAGAAACACGAGAAAACAAAAAGGGTGGTGGCGTCTGTGCCTTTTTTCGGGATAATATGGTTATCCACAGGCTGTCATTTGGGGAGTTCTTATCATTTGAGTATGTATCTTTTAAAATGGAGCAAAAATTATCTCCCTCTGTACTTTTTATTATTTACAAACCTCCCCAATGCTGTCAAAATTTTATTGATGAATTTACTGAGATTCTTTCAGTTGTCTTCACAGAGTTTGACTGTTTGGTTATTACAGGTACTTTTAATGTTCACATGGATAAGGCCTGTGACAGATATGCTAAAGAACTTTACGCCGTCATTGAAACGTATGGCCTTAGCCAGCACGTTTGGGAGCCGACCCATACCAGAGGTCACACTCTGGACCTTGTCATTACTAAGGGTGTTAACGCTTCTAATATCACTGTGATTGATATTGCTTTGTCTGATCATTTTTGTGTCTTTTCTGATTTGTCCATAATTCCCAAAGATGCAACTGGACCTACACTTGTTCAGAAAAGACACATAAATGATAACAGCAGGAAACTGTTTATGGAGATGATTAGGTTTGAAAATACCATTTTCTCTCATGTTGAAGATTTGTTGAATTCATATACTTCAAGCATTATAAATGTCATAGATGTGATTGCTTCTGTTAAAGATAAATTAATCACGAACAGGCAAAAGCCACCGTGGAGAAATGATGACTCGGTCAGGGCACAGAAAAGGGAGTGCCGGAAGGCCGAACGAAGATGGTGTAAATCAAAGCTCCAGGTTCATTATGACATTTACACTGGGTATGGAAAGTATTCAGACCCCTTTAAATTTTTCACTCTTTGTGTCATTGCAGCCATTTGCCAAAATCAAAAAAGTTCATTTTATTTCTCATTAATGTACACTCAGCACCCCATCTTGACAGAAAAAAAACAGAAATGTAGAAGTTTTTGCAAATTTATTAAAAAAGAAAAACTGAAATATCACATGGTCAATGTTGGTTCTAATCAAACATCTACACAGAGACTTTCTTTTCTTTGTTCTAGGTTGAGCTCGTGACTTTTAGGAGATGCACACTCGGTGCTATCCCCGGCTGCAGCCCCGAGTCTCACCCAGGACACTTTAATTTAAAGAGTGATGTGGTTACATCATTTCCAGTCACTGTCTCACTTTACACAATAGGGGAGAGTTGAAACATAGGCTATCTTCAAAGTTCATACAGAGTTCACATCCATATATTCACATGTCTTGGTGATTTGCACAGAAAAACAGAGAACATCCTTAACTGTGATATGCCTGGTTGCACCCTTTACATAAATCTGTCTGCAAAATGACAATTCTCATAACACAGTTAGCAATTTACAATGCCCTTATTCTAACATTTCCCTCCTGTTTGTCATTTTCACCATAGTATCAGAGTTTTCCATCTTCCTTTTGGGATTTTCTGGAAACCCGTCATTATGACTAAACAAGATTTGGAGAAGCAAGGCTCTGTGAGGGGTTGGGCGAAAACCTTCTGTAAAGGAAAAATTCCCAACCGGCCCCCAGGCTCCTGGGCGACCACCTCTGGTCCTCTGTCAGAGCACAATCAGTTACACATAATCAGCATTTACACAAACTGTGCTTGCATAACAGACAATACTTAGTGTCCCTAGACACAGAATCAGCCGATGGAGAGCCATAGCTGGGAGTAAGGATCAGATGGTCTCTTCAGCAGCCAAGGGTTTTGATACCGGCTGACTTCCACCTTACTCAGCTCCTAGCGGCTGTAGTATCTTGCAGTGGCTCTGATGAATCTACGTGGGTCTCTCCTGAATCTTTACTGCAGTGGGAGTGGTCAGGATCACTGTATAGGGCCCCTCCCACTTGGGAGTGGACCAGGTCTTCCTCTTGATGACCTTTATCAGGACTTGGTCACCAGGTTTGACTCTCTGCACCTGTGGAGACAAAACATCTCTTGGCAGATTATTTGCACTCATGACTTCTCTGGTTTGCAACATCTTGCTCATCCATTCAGCTAGAGTAGTTTCTCCTTGAGGTTTTTCACACACATTTTCACAAATGGGAAGTGTATAAGATCTTCCATAAAGGATTTCAAACGGGGTCAGGCCTCTGTCTGTTGGCGTGACCCTCATATACATTTTTACCAGGGGGAGGCATTCCACCCATGTCCTTCCCGTTTGCTCCATAGTTTTCCTCAGTCTCATCTTTATAGTGCCATTAGTTCTTTCTACCAGGCCTGCACTTTGGGGATGGTATGAACAGTGGTTCTTCAACTCAAAACCCAGATGTTTAGACATCTGCGTAACTACTTCATTTACAAAATGTGGACCATTATCACTGTAAACTCGCTGTGGAATCCCATGATCTGGGATTATACTTTTGCACAGCGCTTTGGCCACTGTAAGTGCATCAGCACTTTTGCTGGGCACAATCTCAACCCACTTAGAGTATGCATCTATCAAAACAAGACAGTACTTGTATGTCTGACATTGTGACAACTCTATGAAATCCATGTGAATAACTTGGAATGGATAGTCCGGATTGGGGAATCTACCTCTCTTTGGTCTGAGATTTCCCTGTGGGTTATGCTTACAGCAAGTCAAACAGGATTTACAAAAATTTTTTGAGTAGTTATTAAACCCTGGTGCATGAAAATACTTTTCCACTGCATATACCATCCCTCCAGTTGACACATGGCAAGGCCCATGCGTCAAAATAGCTGCCGTATGATAAAGACTTCTAGGTATGCAAAGTTTGTCTTTAATTTTAAAAAGGTCTTGCTCAATTATGGCTCCTTCCTTGAGCCAAAGTTGCTGTTCAGCCGGTGGAGCTCTTTTCTGCATGTCTGAAAGTACTTCATGGTCTATAGGCTGTTTCACTTCTTCCATGAGGTACAGATTACATTTTCCAAACTGTCCTTGTGCAGCTGCTTTTGCTATAGCATCTGCTCTATTGTTTCCTTTGGATACTGGATTTATATTCCTCGTATGTGCGGCACATTTACAGACAGCAAGTCGTTTTGGTAACATGACAGCTTGTAATAACTCTTTTAAGAGTGGGGCATGTCTAACTGACTGTCCTCCAGCTGTCTTCATTCCTCTGCGAGCCCATTGTGCAGCAAAGAAATGAAGAGTTGAAAAAGCATACTGGCTGTCTGTGTAAATTGTAACACTCTTCCCCTCTGCTAGCCTACATGCTTGCGTTAAGGCTATTATTTCTGCAACCTGTGCTGAGAAATGTGAAGGAAGTTGCCCTGCCGCACAGACATCCTGTAGTGACACTACTGCGAACCCACACATATTTTCTCCTTTGTCATTTTTAAAACAAGAACCATCTACAAACCACACGTCCCCTTCAGCTAAAGCTACATCTTTCAAATCACTACGGGGTTTACATGTCTCCTCAGTGTTTGTAATACAACAGTGTGGTGTGCCTTCCTCAGCTGTGGGTAATAATGTAGATGGATTGAGTGTAGAGCATCTTTTTATAGTCAAATGTGGCTGGGACATTAGGAGCGCCATGACTGACAGATGTCTGGCTGGTGACAAAAATGACATTTTAGTTTCTGTCAGAAGTAAGTCAACTGAGTGTGGGACCAGCAGTGTAAGTGGATGGAAAAGTACTACTTCTGCTGAGGCTTGTACTGCCATTGCAGCTGCACACACAGCTCTGACACAGGCAGGCAAAGCACAAGCCACAGGATCCAGCCTCTTAGAATAATAGGCTACTGGCTTCTGCTTTCCTCCTGACAACTGAGTTAGCACCGAGGTCATGAACTTCCCTTTACAATCTACAGTTTGAACAAAGGGTTTACTATAATCTGGAAGACTCAAGACAGGTGTGGTCACTAACTGCTCTTTTAACTCACAGAAAGCCTGTTCTCCTTCCGAAGTCCATTGTATTTCCTGCTTCATGGCCATCGGTGTTTCATAAATCAAGTCTAACAGCGGTTGTGTTACTTGAGCGTAATCTGGAATCCACTGTCGACAGTAGTTACACAAACCCAAAAATTGCATCATTTGTTGATTGGTGACAGGTTTACAGGCCTGCTGAATAGCTGTTTTCCTAGACTCAGTTAAGGCTCTGCCTTCAGGTGTCAGTTTATGCCCCAGAAACACAACCTCAGCAGCAGCCCACTGTAGCTTTTTTGGAGATGCCTTGTTGCCTGTTCTTTCCAAATGTTTTAACAGTGCTATCGCCGTGTCTTTGTTGTGCTGCTGAGTGTCTGATGTAATTAAGATATCGTCCACATAGGTCAAAATTTGGCTATGTGAGGGCACATGGAATGTAGATAAGCAATTTTCCAATTCTGATACAAATATAGTAGGGCTATCAACATAACCCTATGGCAACCTGGTGTAGGTGAGTTTCTTTCCCTCAAAGGTGAACCCAAAACCATCCCTGTGAGTCTGGATGTACTGGGATAGAGAAAAAAGCATTACTGAGATCCACAACCGTGAACCACTTCATTTCAGGTTTTATATGGTTCAGCAAAGTGTGAGGATCTGGGACACACGGGGCCCTACTTTCAACTGCTTTATTTACTTCCCTTAAGTCTTGGATCATCCTCCAACTCCTCCCATCAGCCTTTTTCACTGGGAATATAGGGGTATTACACTGAGCCTCTGGTGCCCTCACCAGGATCCCTGCATCAAGCATCTCTTGTACCACAGGCCTGATTCCCTGAAGGGCGTCTGGTTTAAGGGGATACTGCTTTATCCTAGGTCTATAATCGGATTTGGCCTTAATAATAACTTCTGGAGCTGTGGTCATTAGGCCTACATCAGTTTTGCTTCGAGACCAGAAACTGTCAGGCACCTCAGCCAAACACGGATCTAACTCCTCCAGAAGTAACACTCATTCTCGGTCATCCTCCCCCATGTGAGCACGGGGAGTGGCCGTTACAACCCAATTTAAGTTTTTGTAAAAACAGCTTCCCACACTATTACTAAACCAGCCTCCTTCTTCTTCATGCCAATCACAAATACTCTCAGCTTTATTCAAAAACTGCTTTAACTCCTCCCAATGCATGTCATTCATCTTAGACACTGACAAATGAGGATTAGGTGACCATCCCTTCAAGAGGCGCTTAGCTTCTGGAGGAAGACTAACAGAGCAGACTGCCTTTCCTTTCCTATCAGTATAAAGGGTCTTAAGCGTTATTCTCTGCGGCCCTAACTTCTCAAACTTCCGTACATAATCAAAATCTGGACCTGGGGTGTACTTATAATAGAGGGTGACATGCATCTGCTCCGGGGAGAGACTTTCTGAGTGTGGTGGTTGAGGATCAGGCAGCAGGCGCAGGAGCTGCTCTCCTGTACGTCCAGGGTCAGGCATGGGCAGATCTAGGGACCACCAGTAATATGGTGCCCCTTGTTTCAGCACTACATAAGAGGGGATCTCCTCCCCCGGGCCTATGGCTGCCATCCCGTTGGTAGTAGGTACTAGGGATATTTTTAACTTACTCAACAAATCTCTGCCCAATAAGTTCACAGGACAGTTAGGACACAAAACTGCCATTGCCTTTTCCTGAAAGCCAGATGCCTCATCCTCAATCACAAAACTTTGGGAGAAACTGCAAGGGGTGACTTGTCCATTTGCTGACTTTACAAAAATATTTTTATCACCTTTTGTCACTCCAGGAATTTTATCCCTCAAGACTGTTCTGTCTGCTCCTGTGTCACACAAAAACTCTATTTTCACTCTATTAATTTTTAGCATTCTAATGGGCATTACCTTATTCCCTTCTGCATTATAATAAGTTTCTACTATTTCTTCAAGGTCCAACATTTCGTCTACAGTGGGGCCTAGTCATGCTTGGGAGTTAAAGGGTCCCGGTCTCCTATACTCTTCTGGTCGTCTGCCTTCATCTCTCCCTGAGCTCTGGTTCTGCTCATCACAATCACGGGCAAAGTGTCCTGGTCTACCGCAATTATAGCATACATCAGCCTTCCATTTCCTATTTCCAAAGCCTCTTCCTGAGCTCCCTCTACCTCTGCCTCTTCCTCTGAATCCTCTCCTGTTGCACTGTGAAGGACCTCCTCTCCCCCTGTCACCCATGACATCCAGTAGTGCAAACACTGCAGCTTTCGATTGTTGTTCTGATTTATGTTTCTGTAAGTCTTGGGCATGCTGTGCATAATTCATTATTTGAGTCACTCCATCTGTGGGTGTATTAATATTTAGCTTTCGGATGTGGTGGGTGATGGACGGAAGAAACCCACTCAGCAAAGCCTGTTTCAGTTGTTGCTGATAGGGGGAAGCGACAGTGTCAGAGGGGTCCAAACCACTGTTTGCCTTGAACACTTCCTCTAGCCGTCCTCTATAATCCTGCACATCCTTACCTTCTTTCTGTTTACATTGGGCAATAGCTTGGTAATCAGGAGGTTTAACAAATGCATTTTTTACTCTATCTGTCAACAATGTAACTTGGTTGTCTGAGGCTGGGTCTCCAGGGGGCAAAACCTCCCCTGCTGGAGTCCGCCCTGTATATCCTCCCCTCACTCCTCCATATCTGTGTCCTAAAGCTTTCCTGCACACTGAGTCAATTTCCTGCCCGTCCAAATTGTAAGTTTGTCTAAGTTGTTGCAGATATACAATCCATTGACGAACATTAGCGTGGGGGTCCCCTAGCCCTTTTACTGCATCCTCCAGCTCCTTACAAGACCACGGTCTCCTTACCAGGAGAAGGGGCCTGTTATCATTCCCTACTCCAAAATGGGGGTTAGGCACCTCTATGGCTGGAAAGATGCTGGCTGGGTCGATCAACGGTGGCCAGGGCGGCAGATCAGGACGGCGCCCCATCCTTGACCCATCGCCCTGGAAGTCCCTAAACGGACTTAATTTTGACATAGCCTCTGCCAGTCCTTGGACCTCAACTAAAGGACCATACAGATTTCCTGATCTAGTGTGGCTAGGACTGGTTAGGGCAAGTCCAGCCGTAGGAGGCGGGATTGCGGCTGCCTTCGCTGCCCCCGTCACAGGTGCGGCAGCCGCAGCAGCTGCAGCAGCCGCTGCTTCTTCTTGTTGAATTAATGCTTGTGGGCGCCCTACAAAATCAGCCGGGTCCTCTTGGAGGGCTGCTATGAGGGACTTTTTATCTCTTCTCTTCTGCCTTCTCTTCTCAGCTTGCTCTTGCCATTTTACTGCCTCAATGAGCTGAAGTTTAAATTTATCAATCTTCTTAGGTTCTGCTATGGCCATTTCTGCTTTTAACTGAGTTACCAATTTATCGCATGCGCAGGTTTCCAATTTTCCAGGAAACTCATACTTTTTCTTCCATTCTCCTAAATATCTCGCTGATCCAGGAGAATAAGTGTTCATAAATTTAGGATCCCCCATTAATTGGGGTTTACTGTTTCCCTTTCCCATAGTTGCAACTTTGGCACAAGCAAACGATCAGTCACAACAGCGCGGGGATCGTCCACTGTATCAAGCTTCTACAGGTACTAATTACCTGCGGATACAGCCGTCCACCACACTCAACTTCTCAATTTTTACTTGTGCCCAACAAAATACACAGTTTTTTTTAAAAGGTAGTGACACTGCTCTATTCAGCCGACAATAGTCCGTCAACTACCATCAATCACACGTGTTTCAGTATCCCTGATACTTTCTTTTCGTCCCTGACGAATAGCGCTTTTACTTTTCAAGTGTCCCTGACACTACTATGTCCCTGACATAGGTTTCGTCCCTGACGAATTTACAGCTGCTTTCTAGTGTCCCTGACACTGCTATGTCCCAGACATAGAAGTCAACGCAGCTCACCTATTTCTGCAGAAACGTCTCTTGTCCGGCCTCCGTCAAGCAGCAGAAGTGAAGAGGATCTTTTCAGGCGAGTAGACACCGACCTCCCGTCGAATTCACGAGGGTGGATTTTTCCCGACCCCCTATGGGACCGACTGTGGACAGTTTTCCAGCGTCCTCGTCCTCCTCTTCACCGTTGATGCTGTATTGGAAACCGGGCGGAAACACCAATAAATGTTGGTTCTAATCAAACATCTACACAGAGACTTTCTTTTCTTTGTTCTAGGTTGAGCTCGTGACTTTTAGGAGATGCACACTCGGTGCTATCCCCGGCTGCAGCCCCGAGTCTCACCCAGGACACTTTAATTTAAAGAGTGATGTGGTTACATCATTTCCAGGCACTGTCTCACTTTACACAATAGGGGAGAGTTGAAACATAGGCTATCTTCAAAGTTCATACAGAGTTCACATCCATATATTCACATGTCTTGGTGATTTGCACAGAAAAACAGAGAACATCCTTAACTGTGATATGCCTGGTTGCACCCTTTACATAAATCTGTCTGCAAAATGACAATTCTCATAACACAGAGCAATTTACAATGCCCTTATTCTAACAGTCATAAGTATTCAGACCCTGTGCTCAGTATTGAGTAGAAGCACCCTTTTGAGCTAGTACAGCCATGAGTCTTCTTGGGAATGATGCAACAGTGTTTCACACCTGGATTTGGGGATCCTCTGCCATCCTTCCTTGCAGATCCTCTCCAGTTCTGTCAGGTTGGATGGTGAACGTTGGTGGACAGCCATTTTCAGGTCTCTCCAGAGATGCTCAATTGGGTTTAGGTCAGGGCTCTGGCTGGGCCAGTCAAGAACAGTCACAGAGTTGTTCCGAAGCCACTCCTTTGTTATTTTAGCGGTGCGCTTAGGGTCATTGTCCTGTTGAAAGGTGAACCTTCGGCCCAGTCTGAGGTCCTGAGCTCTCTCGAAGAGGTTTTCTTCCAGGATATCTCTGTACTTGGCCACATTCATCTTTCCTTCAATTGCAACCAGTCGTCCTGTCCCTGCAGCTGAAAAACACCCCCACAACATGATGCTCCCACCACCATGTTTCACTGTAGGGATTGTATTGGGCAGGTGATGAGCAGTGCCTGGTTTTCTCCACACATACCGCTTAGAATTAATGCCAAAAAGTTCAATCTTGGTCTCATCAGACCAGAGAATCTTATTTCTCATAGTCTGGGAGTCCTTCATGTGTTTTTTGGCAAACTCTATGCGGGCTTTCATGTGTCTTGCACTGAGGAGAGGCTTCCGTCGGGCCCCTCTGCCATAAAGCCCCGACTGGTGGAGGGCTGCAGTGATAGTTGACTTTGTGGAACTTTCTCCCATCTCCATACTGCATCTCTGGAGCTCAGCCACAGTGATCTTTGGGTTCTTCTTTACCTCTCTCACCAAGGCTCTTCTCCCACGATTGCTCAGTTTGGCTGGACGACCAGGTCTAGGAAGAGTTCTGGTCGTCCAAAACTTTTTCCATTTGAGGATTATGGAGGCCACTGTGCTCTTAGGAACCTTGAGTGCTGCAGAAATTCTTTTGTAACCTTGGCCAGATCTGTGCCTTGCCACAATTCTGTCTCTGAGCTCCTTGGACAGTTTCTTCGACCTCATGATTCTCATTTGCTCTGGCATGCACTGTGAGCTGTAAGGTCTTATATAGACAGGTGTGTGCCTTTCCTAATCAAGTCCAATCAGTTTAATTAAACACAGCTGGACTCCAATGAAGGAGCAGAACCATCTCAAGGAGGATCAGAAGAAATGGACAGCATGTGAGTTAAATATGAGTGTCACTGCAAAGGGTCTGAATACTTAAGACCATGTGATATTTCAGTTTTTCTTTATTAATAAATTTTCAAAAATTTCTACATTTCTGTTTTTTTCTGCTGAGTGTACATTAATGAGAAGTAAAATGAACTTTTTTGATTTTGGCAAATGGCTGCAATGACACAAAGAGTGAAAAATTTAAAGGGGTCTGAATACTTTCCGTACCCACTGTATAAGCAGATGTTGTGTGTGTTCAATGAAACTCTACGTAGAAAGAAAGAAATGTATTTTTCTGAAATCATCAACAACAGTAGTAACAACTCACGTGTCCTGTTTGCTACAGTGAGTAGGTTAACAAACCCTCCATCTCCATTGCCACTGGAACTAATTTAAACATCTAAATGTAATGAATTTGCATCATTTTTTAATGACAAGATTCAGGGTATTAAACAAACAATAAATTAAACAAGGCAGATACCAACTCTGCAGCCATCCAGGAGACACTTGATAGAACTGACACACTTTACACCAGTAAATGACATAACAGTTGAAGAGATCATCTCCAGTCTGAGCTCATCCACCTGTTGCCTCGATGTTTTACCCACTAGATTTCTGAAATCAGTACTAAGCAGTTTGTTACCACAACTCACAAAATTAGTTAATAACTCATTACAGTCTGGAACATTTCCAAGGGCCTTGAAAATTGCTGTCATCAAGCCTCCCCTGAAGAAGAGCAGTCTTGATGCCATGGTACTGAACAACTACCGGACCATATCAAACCTGCCGTTTTTAGGCAAAATCATTGAAAAAGTTGTTTACCAACAACTTACTGACTTTCTCATGCTAAAAAACTGCTTTGATGATTTTCAGTCAGGTTTTAGGCCCCATCACAGCACTGAAACTGCCCTCATCAAGGTGACAAATGACAGAGGACTGGATAGGCATCTCTGGTACTGCCCTTAAATGGTTTGAGTCCTATCTTGAAGACATTACATAAGTATTTCATTGAAGTTTTCTTTACGTTTCCTTTAGGCCAGCAGTCACCTCGAGTCTCTTTCTCTAAAATGTAAAAATCAAGTTAGAAATCTAATCTTAATCTTAGAAATCCCTGACTTCCTGTCTGATTTAGTGCTTAGATCAGATAAAGTCATTATAGTGGGAGATTTTAACATTCATGTAGATGTTGAAAATAACAGCCTCAGCATTGCATTTAATTCTATATTAGATTCAATTGGTTTCATTCAAAATGTTAATAAACCCCCCCACTGTTTCAATCACACCCTTGATCTTGCTCTGACCTATGGTGTCGAAATTGAACATCTAATAGTTTTTCCCCCAAATCCTGTTTTGTCAGATCATTCTTTAATAACTTTTGAATTTAAAATGATGAATCATGCAGCGTTTGGAAGAAAATTCCACTACAGCAGATGTTTATCCGACAACGCTGTTAATAAATTTAAGAAAATGATTCCATCTTTATTTACATCTATGCCAAGTATAAACATAGTGGAGGGCAGCTGCTTCAATCCCACT
Source organism: Mastacembelus armatus (assembly GCF_900324485.2). Classification (NCBI taxonomy): domain Eukaryota; kingdom Metazoa; phylum Chordata; class Actinopteri; order Synbranchiformes; family Mastacembelidae; genus Mastacembelus; species Mastacembelus armatus. The sequence continues at coordinate 1,350,351 of NC_046650.1, read as the reverse complement.
CCCTACCAAATTGATCATATTGTTGACAGTGCTGTAACCTCACTGCGTGAAACGCTTGATTCTGTGGCCCCTCTGAAAAAGAAGTTAGTGAATCAGAGAAGACTAGCCCCATGGTATAATTTACATATTCGTACCTTAAAGCAGGCATCGCGAAGGCTGGAAAGGAAGTGGCGTTCCACAAACTTAGAGGAAATTTTTCTAGCCTGGAAAAACAGTCTACTAACATATAAAAAAGCTCTCCGTAAAGCCAGAACTGCATACTATTCATCACTAATAGAGGAAAATAAGAACAATCCCAGGTTTCTTTTCAGCACTGTAGCCAGGCTGACAAAAAGTCACAGCTCTGTTGAGCCCAGTGTTCCCTTAGCTCTCAGCAGTGATGAACTTATGAGTTTCTTTACAAATAAAATCACAACTATTAGAGATAAAATTCAGCAGATGCTTCCTATACCTGCAATAAATGAATCTTCTACTACAGTAGCTCTTGAATCATCTGTAGGACCTCAGTTATGTTTAGACTGCTTCTCTCCCATAGATCTCTCTGAATTTACATCAGTAGTTGCTTCATCGAAATCATCAACGTGTCTCTTAGACCCCATCCCGACTAGACTGCTTAAAGACACCCTGCCATTAACGAACTTATCTTTACTAGACTTGGTAAATTTATCTCTAGTATCAGGCTACGTACCACAGGCCTTTAAGACTGCAGTAATCAAACCTTTACTCAAAAAGCCTAGTCTTGATCCAGGAGTCTTGGCTAATTATAGACCAATATCCAACCTGCCATTTATTTCTAAAATCCTAGAAAAAGCTGTTGCTAAGCAGCTATCAGACCACTTACACAGGAATGAACTATTTGAAGATTTTCAATCAGGATTTAGAGCACATCATAGTACAGAAACAGCACTGTTAAAAGTTACCAACGATCTTCTCTTAGCCTCAGATGATGGACTTGTTTCTATACTTGTCCTCCTAGACCTTAGTGCTGAATTCGACACCATTGACCACAACATCTTATTACAGAGACTGGAGCATGTGATTGGTATCAGAGGAACAGCGTTAAAATGGTTGCAATCCTATTTATCGGACAGATTCCAGTTTGTTCATGTCCATGATGAACCTTCCACACGAACAAAAGTTAGTTATGGAGTTCCACAAGGCTCCGTGCTAGGACCGATTCTGTTCACCCTGTACATGCTTCCTCTAGGCTATGTCATTAGGAAGCACTCTATTAATTACCACTGCTATGCAGATGACACTCAGTTATATCTATCTATTAAACCTGTTAACACAAACCAGTTAACCAGACTTCAAGCCTGTCTAACTGACATCAAGGCCTGGATGACCAGTAACTTTTTACTTTTACACTCGGAGAAAACAGAAGTCATTATATTTGGGCCAAAAAATCTCTAAAATAACTTTTCTCAAATTATAGCTACTCTAGATGGCATAACCCTGGCCTCTAGCACTACTGTAAAAAACCTTGGAGTTATTTTTGACCAGGACATGTCCTTTAACTAACACATAAGACAAATCTCTAGAACTGCATTCTTTCACCTGCGCAACATTTCCAAAATTAGGAACATCCTGTCTCAAAATGATGCAGAAAAACTAGTCCATGCATTTGTAACCTCAAGGCTAGATTACTGTAACTCATTACTATCTGGATGTCCCAATATCTCCATAAAAAGCCTCCAATTAATCCAGAATGCCGCAGCCAGAGTCCTGACAGGAACTAGCAAGAGAGATCATATTTCTCCTATATTGGCTTCTCTTCATTGGCTCCCTGTAAAATATAGAATAGAATTTAAAATCCTTCTTCTCACATACAAATCCCTTCATAATCAAGCTCCTTCATACCTCAAAGACCTCATAGTACCATATTATCCCAATAGACCACTTCGCTCTCAGAGTGCAGGTCTACTTGTGGTTCCCAGAGTTTCCAGAAGCAGAATGGGAGGCAGAGCCTTTAGTTATCAAGCTCCTCTCCTATGGAACCAGCTCCCAGCCTGGGTTCAGGAGGCAGACACTCTCTATACTTTTAAGGCTAGACTTAAAACCTTCCTCTTTGACAAAGCATATAGTTAGGGCTGGCTTCAGGCAAGCCTGAACCATCCCTTAGTTATGCTGCTATAGGCCTAGACTGCCCGAGGACCATCGGTGCACTGAGCTCCCCTACCCTAACCCCCCCTTTCCCTTCCCCTCCCCTCTCTTCTCTCCTCCCACCTCATGTATATTCCACCATTGAATGTTACTAACCTTGTGCTCTCTCTCTCCCCTAGTTTGTGCTCTCTCCCTCTCTCTCTGTTCTCTCTGTACCTTCTGCAGGTGTCCCTGGTCCTGGAGCTGTATATCGCTGATGTGCAGTTACTGGTCCCACCAACCTGCAGTGTCTATTTGTTGTTTATTGTTGCTGTTCTTTTCTCTCTGCTCTATCCACTCACCCCAACCGGTCGAGGCAGATGGCCGCCCAAACTGAGCCCGGTTCTGCTGGAGGTTTTTTCTTCCGTTAAAGGGAGTTTTTCCTCTCCACTGTCGCCAAGTGCTTGCTCATAAGGGAATTGTTGGGTTTTTAGTTTTAGTTTTTGTAAAGTGCCTTGAGATGATTTGTATTGTGATTTGGCGCTATACAAATAAAATTGAATTGAATTGAATTGGAGGTCGCTCGAGGAAACTGGTTTTAGCTGGGAGACGTGGAACCCAGGATGACTCTTCATGGTGGGAGGCAGCTGCAGTCTGACCGCTACAGGGTTAACTAAACGGGAGATTTGGAATGGGCCGATATACTTAGGAGTCAGTTTCTTGGCGTCGGAACGGAGGGGAACAGACTTCGTGGCCAGCCAAACTGACTGGCCGATCCGATAAACAGGAGCAGGAGCCCTTCATCGGTCCGCCAGGCGCTTGTTCTGGGCCAATGAGCGCTGTAGCGCCGCCCTGGTACGGGTCCAGGCGCATTGACAACGCCGGAGGTGGTGTCGAACCGAGGGGACCGACACCTCCGCCTCCTGGGAAGGGAACAGGGGAGGCAGGTAGCCGATGGAGGTCTCAAAGGGGGTCATCCCGAGTGCCGACGACCACTGGGAATTATGGGCGTACTCGATCCAGGCCAATGTGGATGACCAGGAAGAAGGATTCTCCGCGGTGAGGCAACGGAGAGCTGCCTCGAGTTCTTGGTTGGCCCTCTCACACTGACCGTTAGATTGGGGATGAAACCCTGAGGATAAACTCCCTGATGCCCCTAACGCTTTGCTGAAGGCGGTCCAACTGAAGGCGGCAACTTAACCCTCTGGGGTCTGAGGGGGTTTTTGGGGCCTGGACAAATTTTGAAATGTCCTGACATTTGTGCTTTTTTCAGTGTTTTTTAAACATATTAATGTCTAAAGTCTGATAACACTGTAATCAGCACAAAATTGGCTACAATAATATGTGAGCAGCAAGTTTATACATGATTGTGTTTTTGAGAAAAAAGTGGTTATGCATGGTTAGTGAAAAACTACAATTTTTTACTCACTGAAATAAGACCATAAAACACAAACAGGACATTGGTTCACAAGACTTTGGAGACCAGCATGTTGTAGGCTAAAGTGTTTACTTCAGAGTGCTGTGAATGTCATCTTGTTCACACATTCACAGTAAACAATACACTGATTTAAATTTTCTAGAGACTTTTTATCCAGAAAGGCCATATGCAAGAGGGTGTGTCTGAGGATGAATAGTCATGTGATTTACCTGAGAACACAAAAGACGCACTGAACGACCAGACAAAGGTGCGCATAATGAGCCTTTCAGTCAATGTAGATGGGACGGATTAATGCAGCACAATACAACACAATGAGGAGCCAAACGATCCTCATTTGAGTTAAAATCAGTGTTTTTACTCTGAGGACAAGCTAAACTATTTGTCTCTGTGTGGAATGTAAGGAGCGCCATCATCCAAACGCGCAGAAAAAGTGAGTAAATTCTATGATGAAGTTTGATATTTTGTCATTTCTTGGGGGTTTGCACATATTTACCTGGTTCACCTGAGATTATTTACATGTGAACAGTGGACAGTGTACAAGGCAGGACCGCATTACCTGTAATGAGGTGAGACAGGAAAAAACTGACTTCTTACGTTCATACGGATTAAATAAAAAGTGATGATTTGTTTTTGACTTGAATTGTTTCACTCAAAAGAAAACATTTCAAGCTTTCTAGCCATATAATTCTTATTTTTATGAGGCAAGTATTCGCTGAGATTCTGGTTGTTTTATTTACGCGTCTGTGAAGAGAAATGACAGACAGAAAAGTCCGAGAGCGCACCCTGTTGGCTTTCTTTATTTAAGCACAACGTTTTGTTGTTATTATGATGGTATACCACTAAAACTAGACCCTTTACAGATTTGAATGATATACTTCTTTTATCTGTACGATCAGAATTGACGGAGTAATTTAAGTTTGTTTCGGCCTTATCAGGAAAAGATGCGTCAAAACGCGCCGGCGCGTTCGTCGACCGCAGAGGGTTAAGAAGAGGGATAAAGTGCACAGTCTTAGGAAATCGGTCAACAACAGTGAGGATGGTTGTATTACCGTCTGATGGAGGAAGCCCCGTGATGAAGTCCAAGGCTATGTGGGACCAGGGTCTGGACGGGACAGGAAGGGGGTGCAAGAGTCCTGGCAGCTTTCGATTGGACGCCTTCCCTCGAGCACAGGTGGAGCAAGCTGCCACGAACTCCCTGGTGTCGGAATCCATTGCCGGCCACTAGAACTGCTGACGCAGGATGTTGCGGGTCCTGGTCACCCCAGGGTGACAGGCGATCCGGGATGCATGGGCCCAGTGTAGTACCTGTGGACGAACAGAGGCAGGAACAAAAAGACAGTTTTGTGGGCCACCGCCTGGGTCCGGTTCCTGTTCCTGAGCTTTTCAAACCTGGTTTTCTATGTCCCAGGTCAGAGCTGCGACGACCCTTTGAGGCGGCAGGATGGTGTCTCCTCTTGGGAGCTGGGGAAACTGACGCGAGAGGGCGTCCGGTTTCTGGTTCTGGGAGCCGGGTCGATAGGTCACCGTGAAGTTGAAAGGCCCACCGGGCCTGGCGGGGATTGAGTCTCTTGGCAGCACGGAGATATTCAAGGTTCTTGTGGTCAGTCCAGATCAGGAATGGTTGTTCTGCACCCTCTAACCAGTGCCTCCATTCCTTGAGTGCCAGCTTTATTGCCAGCAGTTCTCGAATTACCACATCATAGTTCTGCTCAGCTGGCAACAGTCGTTTGGACATGAAAGCACAAGGATGTAGTTTTTGATCCTCCTCGGCTCGCTGGGAGAGAACTGCCCCGACCCCTACCTCGGAGGCGTCTACCTCCACGTTAAACTTGCGTAGGGGGTCAGGCTGGATTAAAATGGGGGCAGCCGTAAAGCGCCGCTTCAGGGACTGAAAGGCGCTTTCTGCTTTCGGCGACCATTGGAATGGAATCTTAGTGGCGGTGAGACTAGTGAGGGGTTGTGCTAAAGTGCCGTAGTTCCTGATGAATCGGCGGTAAAAGTTGGCGAACCCGAGGAAGCGCTGAAGCTCCCGCTGGTATAAACCCGAGAAAGGTGACCTCTGAACAGTGAAAGTCACATTTCCCCACCCTAACAAAGAGTCGGTTCTCTAGGAGGCGTTGGAGGACTAGGCGGACATGTTGACGGTGTTCCGTCATTGACCGAGAATAAATTAATATATCGTCTAAATAGACGAAAACAAACTGGTGCAAAAAGTCCCTGAGAACGTCATTAATAAACGATTGAAAAATGGCAGGGGCATTGGTCAAACCAAAAGGCATAACTAAATACTCAAAATGCCCTACATGTGTCTTAAAAGCCGTCTTCCATTCGTCCCCCTCCCGTACTCGGATAAGGTGATAAGCGTTCCGCAAGTCAAGCTTGGTGAACACTTTTCCCTGCAAGCCCTCAAAGGCAGAGGAGAGTAATGGTAGGGGATAGCGATTTCTTACTGTTATTTCGTTCACCCTGCGGAAATTGATACAGGGGCGGAGACCCCCATCCTTCTTCTTGACGAAGAAGAGACCCGAGCCGAGTGGGGAGGAGGACGGTCGGATCAGGCCGGCTGCTAGGGAGTCTCGGATGTAGCTCTACATTGACTCCCTCTCAGGGCGAGACAGACTGTAGAGTCTGCTCGAAGGCAGTTGCGAACCCGGGAGGAAGTCAATGGCACAGTCGTATGGCCGGTGGGGAGGCAGGGAGATGGCACGGTCTTTACTGAAGACCCTCGCCAGGTCGAGATACTCTCCGGGCACCCCGGCGAGGTCTGGGGAGGGCTCGGGAGTTGCGGCTAAGGTTTTGGCTGTGGACTGAGCGGAGCGAAGGCAACAGGCATGACAAAAAATGCTCCCCTCTACCACCTTGCTTCGCTCCCAGTCTATATGGGGGTTATGCTGGACCAGCCACGGATGACCTAGAACTAAGGGCTTAATCTGGCGCGACCCAATTGCATCGGCTCCTCCAGCTCGGAGTGACTGGGAGTCGGACCGGGCAAGGTAGCGACAGGGTTCCCCGAGTATCTCTGCCGGGTCCCCAGCTCCGCTTCTCTCTCCCTCTCTCGTTCCCGTAGCTGGTTGTCCAATGTGACTGTAAGAGAGACCAGAGAACTGAGGGAAGTTTCTTCAACTCGGCCAATTAGCAAATCCTTAATGTCCCTATTCAAACCTTGAGCATAAATTCCCATTAACTCTTTGTCCCCCCAGTTAGTGGCCCTCACCAGGGTATTAAAATCTATGGTGTATTTCACCACCCGCCGATCTCCCTGGCGAAGGGCAAGCAGTCTTTTTACCGTAGTGCCGGCGTGATCAGCATGATCGAAAGTATGACGAAAAGAAACCAAAAACTGCTCAAAAGTCTGAGTCTCCATAGGGCGTGCGGCAAACTCTGCCTGAGCCCACATTAACGCATCATCCCTCAAAAGTCCAGAAAAAAAGGAACTTAGCTAGATCAGTAGAATAACTGGAAGGACGAGCCTTGAAAACATTCGTGCACAAAAAAATAAATGTACGGCACTTATCTGGGTCTCCCGAGAAAGGGAAAGGCTCCGGGACTGGCGTGTCATGAGGAACCTCAGGACGCGGTGCAGCACCGGCTTGACTGTGGCTGGAAGAGCGGGACTCCGGTTGTTGTCCTGCCCGGGGGGCAGGAGGGTTAAGCTGGGCGGTGAAGGCGCACTTGCTCGGTGAGTTGAACTACCTGCTGGAGGAGTTGGTGATTAGCGTCCATGACTGACCGCAACAAGCGGTCGTGCTCACCAAGCAGAGATCCCTGGCTGAGGAGGGCCTGAAGCAGGTCCGTAGTCGTGGGGGTTGGCCTCGGCGGGGCATCTGCTGGGTCCATTTTCGTGGCCAGTTCATTCTGTCAAGTGTAAGCGATGTGTGTGAAGCAACACAGAGGACCCAAGTGCAGATGCTACTTCGAGTCTTTCTTTATTATCGAAGGCTGAGAAGGTTAAACTGGGTGGCTGGAGGAAGATCGTGCTGCCGGCGTGCAGGACAGGTAGGTGCGCCGGAGCACTGGCCGGGGCGACGGGGTCCACAGGCAAAGAGGAGGAAACTGGCAGCCTGGAAAACAGAGCGGGGTTGTCAGAAAAGTAGTCAAACTTAAGAGAGCCGTGATCGGTGCGTTACTACCAGGGCAGGTAGATGGACGAACTGGCGACGCGATCAGGGAGGACCAGAGCCTTTATTGGTGGCGTGCAGAATAATTGGTTGGCGTGCCGTCCTGCCTCATGCACCTGTGCCTTGTTAACCTAAAGGAGGGAGAGAGAGAGAGAGAGAGAACACAGGGACTGGACCTGCCGCCTCATGACAAAAACTTCAATTACTTTGTCAGTTTTGATTGTACAGGTAAGATACAATACATCATTCAAATCTGTCTATTTGTATACACTCATAATAACAACAAAACACTGTGCTTGTGTAAAATAAAGAAAGCAGATTGGGTGCTCTCTCTGTCTTCTCTGTCACCTGTCTTCACAGACACATAAACAACTTGAATCTCAGTGAATATTTGCCTCAAATACATGAGAAATATATGTATAGAAAGCTTGAAATGTCTTCTTTTAAATGAAACAAGTCAAGTCGAAAACAAATAATCTCTTTTTATGTAATCCATATGAAAGTAAGGAGCGGTATGTTTCTCCTGTCTCATCTCATTATAGCTAATGTGATCCTGCCTCACTCCTGTGAGCAACATCTACATGACCTGGCCCCTGTATTTCAGAGATTACAAGCAGTTAACCTCATCCTCAATATGAAAAAGTGGCACTTTTTTAAGTAAGAAGTAAAATTCCTTGGCCATATCATAGTACAAAAACTCACTACCAGTTATCACCCTCAAACCAACCTGACTGAACGCTTCAACCAAAGCATAAAAGCTATGATCACCTCTTTTGTAGGTCAACATCATAACAACTGGGACCAGTGGTTGCTACATTTCCGCTTTTCCCTCAACACAGCACAGCAAAAGACCACAGAAATCTTAAAGGCCCTATGGAGAGGCTCATCTACAGTATACCATCTCCTGACCAGAGAGGGACCTAAAACCTATTGGAAATACAACAGAAGATGGCAGAGAAGGTCAAAAGGAGGATGGGAGTGCACCAGGATAGACAAGCTAGGTATTAAAATTCCCACAGGAAATTCCCGCACTTTCAGCAGGACGACCTAGACTGGGTAAGGGCACACTCACTCTCTAAGGCCAACAACAAATTCTCTGCGAAGCTAGCGCCTAAGTAGGAAGGACCAGCTGAAATAATAAAAAAAATCGGGCCTGTCAACAACAGGTTGGTATACAACATAATATGTAGATAGAAAATGTTTATTTATACGTATCAGCTGATGAACAGCTGAGCGCGACCATGTCGGACTAAAAGACCTTTGTCTGATTTCAATCGGCCTTATTATTAAAGTTCTACTATAATATCAAGTCTGTCCAGTTGTGCTTTTGGGTCCACCTGTCTAAGTACTCATTAAGGTAGAAACTGGCCACAAGGTCATCAGTTTGGCCATCCAATCCAAGGCCAGAGACTCGCCCGACATGAGGAACAATTATGACAAATTTGTAAGGAGGTCGCTGGGCATTCAACGGATCGCAGTTGATCCGTGCGGATCACGACCCACAGTTCAGCATGCACGTGACCCGTGGATTAAAAACTCATTTTTTAAACTTGTAGATTAATCCTAAATTTTTAATGATCACAGAGAAAATATCTGCCAACATTGCTTTTTAAGTAATTCATTACACAGATTTTATTTTTGTTAAAATCATAGGTTCTATAGGCTATTTTTGTTAAAACCAAAAGTTCCTTGCTGTACTTTTCTTGTAATAAATGGAAAGCAAATTACATTTGTCTCCTTCCCTCTTTTGCTGATCCGAAAAATGATCCAAATCAGTTTTGTGATTGGTTGCACCACTAGAGGTCACTGAAGTGACCGGTTGCCAGGAAGCCATGTTAACCGCATTATGTGACTTTTTTTTTTTACAAGGATTATAGCCTCAGGTGAAGGATCACCTAACCTCTGTCGACTTGCCCACAGATCTAAACATACTGATTGTATTGGCCGTATGAGTGGACAGACGGTTGCAAGATAATGAGGAGGAATGGTGTCGAGAGCAATGTCGGGAATTGTTTCAGAATCGGTGCTCCTCCCAAACTGCTCATAATGAAGGGATTCACTTGGATCACCAAACAATCAAGGGCACTTCTCCAGCTGAGGTCAGATCTTCTGAAATAAGAACTACACAGCATTCAACCTAGAACGGAGCAGAACATTGGCACTGAACCCATGCAGTTGGGACCGTCTATCTAGAGACAAGTGAGATAGGAGACTGAACCATGGTTTTGTTTCTGTTGTGGGCAACCAGGCCATCATGTTACCAAGTGCCAGTTAAAAGCAGAGGCTCACATTGGTGAGCCAAACTGAAAATGACATTAATTCCTCTCGACCTACCATGACAGTAATTATCTCTGCTCTTCACTTCTCTTGTGAACTGGTGGTGGACTCCGGAGCGGATGCGAACATGATGGACTCTGACCATGTTCAGAGGCTGGGGTTGGAATTGGTTTCCATTCCAAAACCTATCAACCCTACAGCACTAGATGGTCGCCAGCTGTGGAGAATCCCTCAGGGGTGCCTAACTGTTATTTGGACCTCGAAGAATGGAGACATTGGGACTGACCAGCTGTTCCTAGTATATACTGATCACAAGAACTTAGAGTACAGTGTGGTAGAAATTTCTTTAAGTTTGAGAGTTGCTAATTCTCAGAAAACAACCACAAGTGTGATGAATCATCTCAGTTTAATCACGGGCCCGGAGAGGACGTTCTTGCAGAATGTCCTCTCCCATTTGGGTTAAAAGACCAGTTTATATACATTTTGACAAGAAAGGGGTGGACTAATCTTGAACAGACTCCACATGTTTGTTCAGGTACTATCTTCAGTCTTCTTACCATCAAAGAAACAAATTGTTGGCAGTTATTTACAACCTCCTACCCTAAAACACTAAAACAATAAAACAGACAGAACCACATACCATGAAAGGGTCAAGCAAGCATTCAACCCCCACATTGGTTTAAGTCAGTGACCATTTGCTCTGTCGTAAAATCCCACATTCCCCCCTTTTGACACAAAGTGTCAACACATTCAAGACAAGACATTAACAAAATGTTACATCATTAGTCAGGGTCTTTCTATATCTAGATCACTGTCAGTGTATGGGTTTCCCGGGGCCCAATCATTTAACTGTATTTCAGCAGTATTTGTCGATTCAGTTGGTAAGCTAACATAAAGTGAAATGTATTCTCCTCCAAGTACTCCTCCTAACCATTTATACATCAGGGCCCGCATGCAAGTGAGTGCACATGTACAAAAACACAGGAGCATACTAAACATAATAACTACAGGGATTAAAATTTGCACAATTCCAGCACCCCAAGGACCAAACTTATCTGATAACCAATTTCTAAAACTGAAACCCGAAGATTCGGATGGCCCAAAAGCATCCCGAATCCGTTGTAATGTTGCTATAACATTTGTCATATTATCAGAATTGTCAGGAATGAGAGTGACGCAAGCATCTCCTGTCAAATTTAAAGTTAAACACAGTCCTCCAGTTTTGGCTAAAAGATAGTCTAGAGCCATTTCATGTTTTAATAATGTTAGTCTATGAGATTTGTCATTTGCTTGAAGTAAATAAAACCCTTTTATAGTCTCATTGGCAAATGCAGACATTGAATAGGTAATATTGTCAATGTGATCGGCTAAGAATGTTACACCGTACCAAGGTAACAACCCAATTCCCCATTTTTCACCTAAAGAAATACGCCAATGGAAAGCTTCAAGGGTTGAGAATTTTGCTATCTCTCGCTTCTCAATGTGGTTTACACTATGCATTAAATTAACAGGAACTAAGGCTAAGTTAACAATTGTAAGATTAACAAAATAGCAACACCCTGACCATCCTGACGGTAGGAAAAGAAATGCTCTGTTCCCACAAAGCCAATAAAAATTTCCAATAGGTGGTATACCCATATATGCAGGAGCATGAAGGTAATCATTTACTAATATTGTCTGTCCATCTGTGAAAGTGATATTAACTGAACCAGAAGCTGGCTGGTGCTCAGTCCCATGTGCAGTCATGATTGTTCGACTTGTAAGACCTGCAACAGGGTTTGTACATTGTGATATTCCCATAAACTGCCCTGTGCCATTTGAACACAAACACACCGAATGTGAAATATTTGTGGGTTGCAAAGGTACTTCCACAGGGTCAGCTATAGTAGAATTCAATGGAAATGGTGCAGGCAACATGTGATCACAAAACCAATCTACACATGATAAATAAATAGATTTCTGTTCCTGTGTATGTCCATATGCATCTGCGGTTGCACCGTACCACATTCGATGGGAATATTTACAGTATTGCCTGCTGTGTTCACTTACAGATGTATATTTTGTAAAAGACTGTACTAAACTAATAACAGGGTCCAAACAAGGGCAATGCTGTGTTTCTAATTTAAAAAGAGAATGCCAACTTTCAGGAGGACCCTGAATAGCTAGAATGTTAGAATACGGTCCGTAAAGGTTGTTTTTATGCCACTGAATGTAGGAATACCAACTATTAACATGAACAGCGGGTTGAGATAGCACTTCCTCTGCGTCAAACCCCCAAGGTTTCCACTCGGACTGTTCGAACAACTGTCTTTTGCGTCTTATTAAGAGTTCTTTGTTTGCCTGTAAGATGTCATCTTCTGGGAGTCTGGATGACATGTCTTTGGTTCTTCCTTTCGTGGTTTCGTCTGTTCTGAATGCAGTCTGAATTATGGCTGCAGTGGTGATCACTCCAGTGATGACAACTGCTAACAGCACCCACAGTCCGTGCATCTTCTCAGCTCCTCGTCGTCGTCTCATCGGTGGCACCCTGTGGGAAGGGTTTACAGTGGGATGCATGAATCCACGTATCCTTCTCTGCAATCCGGACAGCCGTTGGGGTCGTCAGTAGCACCTGGTATGGTCCTGTCCAACGAGGCTGGTTCCAATGCTTCCTCCTAAGGTCTTTAACCACTATCCAGTCTCCTGGCTGGATGGCATGGAGTTGTCCTACCACAGGCTCAGGAAGGGCAGCTTTTACCTTAGGGAAAATGAGCTTGAGAGTCTGGTTAAGTGCACAACAGTATTGTAACATCTCATCATCCATTCCTGTTAAAGTTAACTTATTCTGGGGAAAAGGCGTATTTGTCATTCGCATGGGTCGTCCAGTGAGTATCTCATAAGGAGAGAGCCCAGTTGTTTTATGTGGGCGGCCTCTCATAAACATTAGCGCTAAAGGTAAGACTTTTACCCATGACAATTGTGTTTCAGCCATTAATTTTGTAAGTTTGGTTTTCAGTGTCTGATTAGCTCTCTCAACTGCACCACCACTAGATGGATGGTATGCACAGTGTGTCTTCAAATTAATCTGAAGACTTACTGACAGACTCTGTATCACATTATTTACAAAATGTGACCCATTATCACTACTTAGTTTGGAAGGGAGTCCCCATCGTGGAATGATTTCTTTCAGTAATGCCTTTGCCACTGAAACAGCAGTAGCATTTCTGCATGGAAAACACTCAATCCATTTTGAAAACATATCCAATATTACTAAGCAATATTTGTAGCCATTGCATGGAGTGAGTTCAATAAAATCCATCATTAAGTGTTCAAATGGGCCTTCTGGTTTTGGATGCGCAGACATAGTTACTTCTAAACTTTTACCTATATTGTTAGTAGCACAAATCACACATTTTTTACAAAAATTTTCAGCAAACACTGAAAATCCTGGTGCATACCAAAATCTATTTACAATATCCACCATCCCCCCTTTTGACGCATGGTCAGGCCCATGAGTCAATTTTGCCAAGAAGGGAAATATGGATCTAGGGAGCACCGGGAGCCCAGTAGGGCTAACCCAGATACCCGAGGGAAGTTGTGTGCACCCTTTTCTTTTCCAGGCAGTTTGCTCACCCACATCAGCTCCTGTCTGTAATAAGGAGACATCATCAAGGGAAAAAACATTTTCCTGAATAGACAGGGGCATCTGTAGAATTGGGGAGACAGGTGAATTTGCTGCTGCCTTAGCTGCTCCATCCGCAGTTGCATTCCCCTGCGAGATGTGATCAGTAGCACCAGTGTGGGCCTGGCATTTACACACTGCTACTGAAGTAGGGAGCAATAAGGCATTCAGAAGATTAATAATGAGAATTCTGTGAGCAATCGGTTTACCCGTTGAGGTGAGGAAACCTCTGTTCTTCCACAAAGCATGGAAGTTGTGACAAACATTAAATAGATATTGAGAGTCAGTGTAGACTGTGATGCGTTTTCCGGTACCCAAAATGAAAGCTCTGGTTAGGGCAAACAACTCTGCAGCCTGAGCTGATAAGTGAGAGGGCAATCTAGCACTTTCAATTATATCATATTCAGTACAGACTGCATAAGCCACACATGGTGCCCCATTTGATGGGTTCCTCATTGAAGACCCATCAACAAAGAATACAGCTTCAGCATTAACCAAAGGTGTGTCAAATAAATCATCACGTGGATTAGCTGTAGCTTCTACAAGCTCTAAGCATGAATGAGGCTCTCCGTCTTCAGCTGTAGGGAGCAAGGTTGAAGGGTTAAGAACAGTGCAGCATTTGAGAGTAACATGTGACATTGTTAATAAAATATTCTGCCAGTGCATCTGTCTAGCTGGTGTAAGATGAGCTGTTTTTGCTTGCAGAATGAGAGAGTGGACTGCATGGGGGACATGTACTGTAAGAGGACTCATGGCAACAATATCAGTTGTAGCTAAGACAGCTTCAGTAGTAGCTGCTACTGCTCTCAAACATGGTACCATACCTCTCTCTGTTATAGAAAGATATTTTGAATAATAACCTATGGGTCGTTGTTTGTCACCATGTTGCTGGGTGAGGACAGCAGACATGAAGCCATTTCGTTCAGATACAAATAAATTAAATGGTTTAGTGTGGTCTGGAAGTCCTAGACAGGGTGTGCTTGACAAGGCCTGTTTTAGTTCTGTGAAAGCTGTCTCTGCAGTCAAAGTCCAAGTCAAATCGTCAGTCATGGCCAAATGTTTTCCCCCATGTGTGATGTCATTAAGGGGTTGGGAGATCTCCGCATAGTTACGAATCCATGGACGGCAATAGCCTGCTAATCCTAAAAATGACATCATTTGTTTTTTATTTCGCGGTTTTGGTACATCCAGAATTGCTTGGATGCGTTCAGGACCCAATTTGCGACCCTCCGGAGTTAAAATATGGCCAAGATAGCGCACAGAGTGTGAGAAAACTTAGTAGAGACACTGTGTCTGTTTGGCATGCTAGCTTTGTTGGGGAACATATTAACAAATCATCAACATACTGAACTTGTGTGCTACCACATGGACTCTCCCAATGTGAGAGGTTTTCAGCCACTGCCACTGTGAACAGAGTAGGATTTGAAGAAAACCCTTGGGTCATGCGAGTCCATGTGTAACGTTTACCATTGAAAGTGAATGCAAACCAGAACTGTGAGTCAGGATGAACAGGAATGCTAAAATATGCATTTGCTAAATCAATAACAGAATACCAACGAGTATCCCCCGGAATTTGAGACACTAGTGTTATTACGTTTGGAACTGTAGGAGCCACTTGGTGAACAGCTGCATTCACGGCTCTGAGGTCCTGAACCGGCCTCCAACTACCATTTGGTTTCTTTACAGGCAAGATTGGGGTGTTGCAGGGTGACTGAGGACATTCCACAATAGCACCTTTATCTATCAGTGACTGAATGACAGGAGCAATGCCTTCAACAGCTTCAGGACTCAGTGTATACTGTTTTTTACAAGGCCTAAAATTAGACTTTGGCTGTACAACAACAGGAGTTGCACCTTTTATTTCCCCAAAATCAAACTTACTTGTAGCCCACAATTTGCTAGGTACTGTTGAAAGTAATGCTTCCTCATCAGCCGTCAGAGGCATAAGGAGTAACGGTTCTTTATGCTGTGAATACAACCTATGAATAGATCGTATAACTGGTACTAGGATATGTAAGGAGCAGGATGTAATGTTCAATGATTTGCAATGTAATCTACCATCACACTCTGGCTGCCAGTCTGTAGCCTCTAGGGCTGTTTTAACCCACGAACCTATATCTTCCCAGGACTGATATGGTTGCTTTGTCAATGCAATGTGTGGGACAAAACCCCTTTCTGTAAACACAGCTAATTGTGACTTAGAGAGGCTTACTACAGCTGCTGCACAGTTGTGTCCAATTAATACTGAGGTTATTTCCAGTGTGTCTTTGTCAGTTGTAGTCCAAGCTTCTTCATATGTGATATCTCTGTTTTCTGCCGAAACATGAGAAATACATTGTAGGATTGCAGGTGCCTGTGTTATCTGTGGCACCATTGAATATAATTCATCTATGTCAGGGAACTGTATGAGATCCCATGAGTAATAACAGGCAGGTTGTGACAAAGAGAAGGGATAGAGACCGGCTGTTGCACAAGTTATGTTAATGCCTGTGGGCTCACATTTAACATCAACCCTTAGTGCACACATGAGGTCTCTGCCCATTAAATTTACAGGACATACATCTGACAAAAGGAACACATGGTCACCTCTGTAATCACCAAAACATACTGTAAGTGGCTCTGATAGTGGTTCAAGACCAGGAATGCCTGATGCTCCTATTGTCTTAAGGTATTGTGTTGTTTTCTGTGCATTTGGGAGCAATTTAGATTGAATGACAGAAATCTCTGCTCCTGAATCTACTAAGAATGTTACATTTACTCCTTGTATCTTAAGAGTTAATCTAGGTGGTGTTTTTGAGTCTGATGTTAGTTGTATGTATTGATGGTATGTAACAGCTGGTCTATTAGTGTGTGGCTGTAGAACTGTATGTGTGTCTCCGTGTAGTGCGATGTCCTGACCTGCCTCCCCTGTCTCCTATGCTTGAGGAGCCTGGAACCCTGGTGAATGCACAGCAAGTCCCTGGGGCGGAGCATGTGGCCAGGGTTTCTCTTGCACTTGTGTGTCCTGTGAAGTCCTCCTCCTGTTTGTAGGACAGTTACGGGATATGTGTCCATATCCGTCACAAGTGTAACACCGTACTTCTGTGTTAGGCTGTCCTCTTTGACGCTGATCCTGCAGAAATTTTCGGCCTTTTGGAGTGTAGTGTCGTGGCCTCAGGCCCCTTCTGAGGGTTTGTGTTCCCTGTTGGTAATACATCAACTGAGCAGTTTGGAGAGTCTTTACCTGGTTCATGTGAGCCTCCACTCGATTCCTTTCTGCGTGTAAGACATGTGTCCATACATTTGGCAAAGTCTCTGTTTCCCAGCCTACACATGATGTCATCACGCAGCTCCTTAAGCCAGGATAAAGACCATTTACTAATGCAGTTTTCAACAGGTGGGTGTATGCCGTATTACCTGGGTCGATTCCTGAGTGCGCAGCGAATACCGTTTCCATGCGGGTGCGATAATCAGCTGCTGACTCCCCCTCTTTTTGTCTGGTATTGTGAATCTCAGGCCAGCAGACTCTCAAAGGAAAAGCAGCTCGCACAGCGTCATACAGGGTGTCCATCATGGTGGTGAACTGGTGGGACCCCACTGTTGCCGTGGTTGACCATGTTGTGGGTCTGATGTTTGCCCACCGGAGTTTGAAAAACCTGCGACACACAGCTTCTACTTCCTGTAACGTAGGGTTATACATAGTGAGTAATTGCTGCATTGCTGTTACCCATTTCTCACCGCCAGTTTTTTGGGGGTCCGGTAGTTCATCCGCAACCTCCTTCAGTTCATCTGGCTGCCATGGTCTATAGACGAGCACTTCTGGATTCCAGTTGGCCTGTGCCTGTGCGTCTTGTGGCATAGGCTGAGGGTTAGGGAATGTCATCATGGGCATCTGGTGTATTTCCCCTTTGTTGGTCTGGCTCCTCAGCCAGTAGTCAAACGTAGCTGCTAGGGGAGACTTTGTTCTGCTCAAAGGATCAGGTGAAATTTGAGTTTTTTTCTCAGTCTGGATTTTCGCTGGTTGAGGGGTTATGTAAAGAGAAGACAGGTCAGGATAGAGTTGTTCAGATTCACTTTCTTGTTCTTCGTCTGAACTTCCCTGTGACTGGGCACTTGCTGCTGCAGCCACCTGGGCTCTGATAGGCTGTGCTGCTGCTGGACCCCCCACGGGCATAGCGACAGCATATGGAGGAGGCAGGTTACCCATTCTTACTCTACGTTTCTGTTTTCCCTTTTCAACTTCCTCATCATCAGACTTTGCTAATTTTACCATCAACCCTGCAGTGGATTTCTTTTCTTTCACCTCTGCCTCCCTTTCCCATTTCTGGAAATAGTGCCAATTTATTTTCTTCCCTTTTCTTTTCTTTGTCACTTCCGCTTCTCTTTCTTCCAACAATATTCTACACCGCTTCAAACAGTCTGTGCTAAGTGTGCCTTGCAATGGAAACACCCCTTCAGTAATGGCGTGCCATAGTGGAATCTCCTCAACTGCACATTTACCCCATTTCTCTGTCATTATTTTAGCGGGGCCTGTCAGAGGGTCAGGTAGGATTTCTAATTTCCCCGGATTATTCCCCATGTTCCTAGACTCACTGGGACTGGTGCTTACACTTTCATTGGGCTTATAACACACACACAATAAATTCTCATTCACTCTGATCTTCCCATCTCATCGTATGGTCGGATCTTATCAGACAAACACTAACTTTGGGTAACTGTCTTCAGCCAGGTAGTTTGTATGACACTTTCGTTCTGAGCAACGTACCCTTATTGTACACACATTGTGCATACAAGACACTGAAGGAGTCACCACAAAGCTTATAAAATTATCACCACATTCACACGCCCAATTTATTTTATGGGATGATAACTTTTACCACCGGTGGTTTCCTTCGGTCTAGAACAGGCGCCAGTCAGTGGCATGTCCATCCCATCCTCGTCGCCAAATTGTGGTAGAAATTTCTTTAAGTTTGAGAGTTGCTAATTCTCAGAAAACAACCACAAGTGTGATGAATCATCTCAGTTTAATCACGGGCCCGGAGAGGACGTTCTTGCAGAATGTCCTCTCCCGTTTGGGTTAAAAGACCAGTTTATATACATTTTGACAAGAAAGGGGTGGACTAATCTTGAACAGACTCCACATGTTTGTTCAGGTACTATCTTCAGTCTTCTTACCATCAAAGAAACAAATTGTTGGCAGTTATTTACAACCTCCTACCCTAAAACACTAAAACAATAAAACAGACAGAACCACATACCATGAAAGGGTCAAGCAAGCATTCAACCCCCACATTGGTTTAAGTCAGTGACCATTTGCTCTGTCGTAAAATCCCACAACAGTCAGATGGAGCGGACCAACCAGGAACTGGAGACGGTTCTACGGCTGCTGTCAGAGGCTCACCCAGGTACCTGGTCCGAACATCTTACCTGGGTGGAGTATGCACATAACACCATACCCTGTTCATCCACTGGTCTCACTCTATTACAGTGTGCCTATGGATTTTAACCCCCCTTGTTTCCAGCCCTTGAGAAGGAGATTGTGGTTCCTTCTGCCCATGCTCTGGTCAAACATTGCCGCAGCACCTGGATTAGTGGACGCCAGGTTATGCTATGGAGTCATCAGTCTTACAGGGAGGCGGCAGATAGGAATAGGTCCAGAGTGTCCACATATTCACCCGGTCAGCGGGTTTGGTTATCCACAAAGGAATTGCCCCTCAAGACTGATTCATGTAAGCTGTCACCCAGATTTATTGGTCCCTTCCCCATCTCAAAGATCATTAACCTCGTCTCTGTCAATTAACTTTACCCGTCTGCCTCAGTACTCATTACAGATCAGCTGATATACCTGTCATTCCTCTTTGAACGGGAACTAAACTTGAAATAGAACTTTTAAAACAAAGAGAAAAGAAGCAAAGGAGACCAGGAGAGATGTCATGGAGACCACCAGAGACCTGGCAAACTGCATCTAAAGGTGCGCACATAAGCTACTGCTGGAATTAGCCTAAAGCCATCGCAAAACCAACTCTTTCATCCAGCAGCGTCCAGCATTAAAAACTGGTAAAACTGTTTAACTGTTTTGTTTAGATTAGATTTATTTTTTTCGGACCTAAGGAACTGTAATGCTGGGATTTTTTTTTTTCTTTGAGAATCCTGTGGATTATTTCCTTTTTACTATTTAATGAACTGGTCGTGCCAGAGGTGACTGTGAGTAACTTTGTGCGCAAAGACACTACTCATCCTAATGTACTGTGTGTATAATTACCCCAGAACTTTGTTGTGAGAACCTTTTTGAGGCTTTATTGAGCACCATTTTGAAAAATTGTGTTTGTGTTTCGTCGTGGGTAAGGAAAATATATTTAGAGACATTATCTCATTGTTTCAGTTGTGCTTCCTTAGAAGGTTGTTGTTTATGAAACATTTCTGTGCCGTTCTCGATGCATGTCTGATGCATATGGCTAGGACTGCTTGATTAATACTTCTCTTATATCAAGACTCTGCAGACCGGAGTGCGTCATCAGCAGGTTTATTGACATTCAAGAAGGTAAAACTAAAGGAAGAAAAAACAATACAATCAAAATACAGCTATGTGCTAAACGTGTACATGTTATTGTCTAAACATAGAAAAACGCACACTTAAATGACGGAACCACAATTATCACGTCACATTTAAGCCACATTTAAACAATACACTGACAAATAACATTTTGTACAGAAACAAAACATTGATTTATAATGTCACTACATACCGGCGATGCAATCTCCAAACAAAGATGCTTGCAGCAATCCATCTGAAAACGTGGCATGAACTAGCGCTAATAACACAAAGTTGTTCACCGACTGTATGTTACTTCCGTTTCAATAAAGTTGTGTTCGAACCAAAAATTCTTAGCTGTAAGACCCAAAACAACACTATAACACTGACAAACAGTAATCAATGACAAGAACATCGCATGAATTTACAGCTTTTAACCGTAACAGAACAATTTCATTATACAAAAAGAAAATCAAATAAATAGCCCATGAATTATTGTAACTAATAATCCCTATAGGTTTGTTACACTGTCACTTTAAGGATGAAACAAGTAGTAAAAATGCATTAAATACATATCAAAAGTAGGTTTTAGCTGCCTAATCAGCATTAATAAACATTTTTTGACTCACTGTTGTAATACCTTAAAAATCTCATTCTTGTTGAGCTTGTTGGTTTCAGAGCTACCAGAAACCCCATAACAACACGTGGTTTATCTTCTATCTTAGTATTCAGTCCCAGTCTGCTCGGCACAGGTCTTCTGTGAAGCAAACATGGCGCTCTTTAAGGAAGGAGTTAAATTTTGCGGCTTTCTCCACGGCTTCTCTGTAGGTTCTGGTGGAAAACTGTGCACAGTATCAATAACATGAGGCAGTTGCTGCTTTCCTTCAGGAAAAATAGACTGGCAAATTTTCATGGTTTCTTTCTTTACATTTTCTTTGAGCACAGTCTTTGCTACAGTGTATAGTTTCAAGTTCCAATATCTAGGGTAACATTCAGACTTTTGAGTTTTTCATGTAGCCACAGAAGGGCATCACCATCTTTGCTCATTTTGTTTTCAGTAATGTCAACCCTTTTCTTCGCATCTTTTATTTTTTGAACAGCAAAGTCAGTAGATTTCTTGGGGCCCTCAATTTTAAGCGATGAAGAGACTGTTAGCCAGAACTTCAATAACGTCTTTTTCAGGGCCTTTGCATAATTGGTTCAGCGTGGCACTGTTTTCATTATCATTGGCTGTTTGTGCTCTCTGTCAAAACAATGGCAGAATGAGTTATATCGCAAGTGGGTGGTAACCATAAACACGTGCTAAACTTGTGCATTGCTGCTGTGTCTTTTTCTGCTTTTTTCTGCTTCCTGGTTGGCTGGAAGACCTGCACATATCGAATAAAAAAATAGCCAAATTTTATTGAGTTTGACCTTAATCTTATAGCAATGCAACATAAAATTTGATATTTGGCACGGGTCAAGGATTCCTACAATAACCAGTAATGTGTACTTGAGGGGAGGGAGGGAGGGCATTTAGTCCGTGTGTTTGGTTTAAGCGAGAACCCAAGCAAAATAGTGATATTGCATGTTCTTTTTAAAAAAAATTCGGTGTGCTGTGTCTGTAGAGAATACAGGGGCCCCTGGCATGGAAGAGTATCTTTGAAGAGCAGACATTAACTGAGGTTTTTGGGAGTTTTTTTGCCCTACTGTACTCAGATCAATAGGAGGATGCTGGATGGGGGGAGAGTCCACAACTGTATCACCAGGGGTCACTACAACAGAGGGTGTATGCAAAAGAGACCTCTCACACCATGTATCAGACTGCTGAGTCAAACCCGGGCCTGAACCATATTGGCTCTCCATAAGCGTAAAATCTACTGAGGCACATAATGATTTCATGTCACATTGAGATAAATCAACGTGTGTCAGAGGCTGTTATGTCCTCCTCACCACGTTGTGCTGAATTCAGGCTCTCCAGGAACCGCCTTGCAGATACAGTCTCTGAAGGCCACAGTTGCTAAAAAGATGATTTATGGTCAATCCAGTAATGTTTTATGCTCACATAAAAACTGTTTAAGTATGTTTGAGCAGATCAGTCTTGTAACAGAGCACTGATGAACAAATTTTTCACACCCGCTTGTTACTTTATAACACAGGTGTTATCAGGTGTTTCTGACCTAGAATTTGGGTAAGGAACACCACCAGATTCATAAACTAAATGCCTTGTGTTTTTGGATTAAGGCCCTCCTCTTGGTCTACACTGTACCCCCCCCACATCTTCTCCTGATAATGCAGAAACAAACTTAAATTACTCTGTCGGTTTGGATCGTACAGATAAGAGAAATATATCATTCGAATCTGTAAAGGGTCTAGTTTGATTTGTTGATTTGTAACAACAAAACACTGTGCTTTTGTTAAATAAAGAAAGCAGACAGGGTGCGCTCTCTGTCTTCTCTGTCTCTGTCATCTCTCTTCACAGACACGTAAAAAAAAAAACAGCCACAATCTCAGAGAATACTTGCCTCATAAAAATAAGAAATAAATGGATATAAAGCTTGAAATGTCTTCTTTTAAATGAAACAATTCAAGTTGAAAACAAATCATCACTTTTTATTTAATCCGGGTGAATGTAAGGAGCAGTACGTTTTCTCCTGTCTCATCATGGGCATAAATCGCGGGGGGGACGGAGGGGACATGCCCCCCCCCAATCCGAGGGTTGTCCCCCCCCAAAAAAAATGATTAAAAAAAAAATCGCACTCTCTATTGTGAAAAATATATGTATGTATACCTAAAATAACTGTGTAAGTAGAAAAAAACCTTGCAAAAAATGCATATAGAAACAGTTGAGTTCCCCCTCCCCTTCCTCACAGTGATTTGGCCCACTGCCTGCTTTCCCAGTTCAAGTCAGGTGTGTGGCAGCGGCTCAATTAATGTTGAACTCCAGTAAGTAGGGTATTTTATTACTTTAAAGAAAGCGATTCTCTTTAATGTAGTTGATGCAGACTCATTCATAAATTAGTTGCGGCAAAAATGCTGATTACCGATGTAATTTTCCATGAATCTGCTATATTAGCGATTAAATTATTACTTATCTAGTTAACGTTAGCTTGTTTACAATAGCTTGTTGCATAGTGCACTGCAACTAACACGACAAAGCCGTTTCCCATGCATTGTTTTATTTGTGACGACTTGGCATAATGTTAACTTAACATTAACGGCCACAATTAGCATATTGCTTAGCTGTGCATTTACTAAATGAGCACTGTGGTACGTCCGAACTGACTCCACTGTATTTTTTTGTATAATCAATATCTATTCTGTTCTAAGTGTCTTAATTAATTTTAAATACAATTTTAAACCTTTTTTAATTCCTTGTTTTTATTGTTGTGATTATTTTTTATGATAGTTTTACTTTCTTTATGTAAAGCAATTTGAATTACCATTGTGTATGAAATGTGCTATAGTATGAATCAACTTGCCTTGCCTTGCCTTGCAGTGTCATAGATAAAATGACAGAGAAAAGAAAAATGGACATAAGATCATTTTTCAGTACACCTAAACGCAAAGTAAGTACAACAAGTTCACATATTAAGGCAATTTGGTTTTAAGAATGGGTGCTTATGAAAATACTAATGTCACAATATCAATCACAGGCAAAGAAATTATTGAGGGACAGGTAGACCAGGGTCAATCAGATGTACAGTGTCAGGTAAGTGTGGTGCTTTTATTGAAGGGATAATGACAGATTTTTTTTTTTTTTTTTTGGGTAAGCAATTTCTTTAATGTTTTCGGAGTTGTGGCTGTTCAGGAAATGAACATCACAGGCTCACCAATTTACAGTATGATCTTTCAATTTAACAAGTGTAATGTAAACAAGTTAGTTATTATGAGTATGGAAAACATCTTTCCCTGCATTTTTTCTGCTTCAGGAGTCAGTGTGTTCTGAGACAGTGAGAGTAGAGGAAGGGGCAGATTCAGAACCAGGGAGGGAGCCGGAGACAGCAGAACAAAGACATGATATTGCCAGCACCAGCACAGGGAGCACACTTTTTAGTTTAGATCTCAGTGCCTGCACAAAGCCGTACCAACCACCTCCCCAGTGTATCAAAAAACAAATACTTTCAAATAAGTCATTGACATTTCAAGAGAAATGGTATCAAGACTTTCCATGGCTACATTACAGTCCATCAGTGAAAGGGGTCTTATGTTTTTACTGCAGCAAAGGTGTTTCAACCCAGTCCTCTTTAGGTCATAGACCTGATGCTGCTTTCGTTAGTACAGGCTTTAGAAATTGGAAGAAAGCCATTGAAAAATTTACAGCACACCAGACCTCTCAAGCCCACCAACATTATGTGACTGTCACTGCACATCAGCCAAACCCAATCAGCGCCCAGTTATCTAGTGCATGGCGTAAACAACAGGAGGTGGCAAGACATTGCTTGAGGAAAATTGTTAGCTCTGTGCGGCATGTGGCAAGGCAAGGACAATCTTTGAGAGGCCATACTGAAGAAAGTGGGAATCTGTATCAGCTCATAAAACTTAGGGCAGAAGAGGATGATCCAGTTTTATTGAAATGGTTAACAGATCGTGCCACTGCATATGTAAGCCCTAAATCGCAGAATGAAATCCTGAACATTATGGCCAATACAATAATCCGAGGGATTGCAAGTGAGATTAGGTCTCCAGCCCTTGTTTAGTTTTCTGTAATAGTTGATGGCACCCAGGATATTTCTGGTATTGAGCAGGAAAGTATCTGTCTGCGCTATGTGGACCATGACCTTATGCCACACGAGGAGTTTATCGGGTTGTACAGTTTATCAGAGACAACAGGCCAAAGCATTGCCAAAATGTTTACTGATGTGTTGTTGAGGCTTAATCTGCTAATGTCTGCTTTACGTGGGCAAAGTTACAATGGTGCCTCCAACATGGCAGGTGTGGAATGCAGATGCACCCATGGGGACTTCATATAAGATAAAGGAAGTAACTGGCCTTAGCTTGCTCAGTGACCACCGCCCAGAACACATAAAAGACAAAAGGGAATAACAACTCCATATATGGTAATACAATAAATTCCTTTTGGTGGAAAACTACTGGTATGGTAGGGTGGGCAACTGCTATAATAGTATATAGTTTTCACCTATAGATTCAGATCTCTCTGCCTGCTTGTGTGAGCTGATCTCCAGAGACGTCTCTGTACTTTTATAATAAACCGGTGTGCCGATTCCTAACTTCCACTCCGTCCTCTTTTATCGCTCCATTAATGAACTCGGGTGAAGGTCTCAAGGTCTGACTTTTCAACACAGGAAAGTACAGTGGTGCACAGGCAGTAGTGAGGGAGCAGCAGCCATTAGCCCTCTATGTGCATTGTGGGGCACATTGTGTCAATTTAATCACACAGGCTGGCTGCTCAGTCTCCCCAATGATCCGGGACTGCCTTTCTTGGATCCATCAGTTAGGCATCCTTTTCAACTAGTCAGGAAAATTTAAGAGAATGTTTGAAAACATAGTTACCTCTGAAAATGAACCCATCACCACACTGAAACCTCTATGTCCAACCAGGTGGACTGTGCGTAATTCTGCTAAAATAGCTGTGCTAGGGCAGTATGAGCGGGTCCTTGTTAGTCTAGAAGGAATGGCAAAATGTGCATCTAGGACAGCTTCAACTGCCAGTGGCTTATTTGAGCACTTCAGTAAAGGTAAGACTGTGTTGGATCTTACACTTGCTTCTGCTTTTGTTGGAGAACTTGAGTGCCTAAACATTTCACTGCAGAAGAAGACCCAGACTGTCTCTGGTATGCAGGATGCAGTAGATTGTGTACGATCCTACCTTCAGGGAAAGAGAAATGACAAGAGCTATCTTGAATTGTACGAGAAAGCTACATCATTGGTAAACTCCATCGAATTAGTTGACCCTATTGACACAGCAAATTCAAGGCGTTTTGCTGGCAAAGCAGTGGACCATTACAGGGCAGAGTTCTTCAAAGTATTGGATTGTGTGGAGGTTCAGGTTGGTGAGCGTTTCAACCAAGACAGTCTAAAGTCTCTGCAAAGCTTAGAGAATGTCCTTTTGACTGGATTGTTAACTGATTCAGTAGATAAGTACCCTGAGTTGCACAGAGGTACTCTTGCAGTACAGCTGCCTCTCTTTCACCAGAAATTATCCTATAGCAGCAGTAGAGAGGCAGCAGAGATCCTAAGGGGAATGCCAGTGGAGGTGCGTGGGTTGTTTGACCAAGTTGAGGTCCTTGTCAGAATTTTGTTGGTGGTTCCAGTGTCCTCATGTGAAGCTGAGAGGAGCTTCAGTGCATTGCGGAGACTAAAGACGTGGCTAAGGGCTACTATGGGCCAAGACAGACTTAATAGTCTGTTAGTCTGCAATGTGCACAAAGACAAGTTTGAAAACCTTAACATAAACAACATATGCCAAGAGTTTGTGGGGCCCAGTGATACCAGGAAAAACACATTTGGTACTTTTGTTTAGTGTCCATTCATTAATGTAAGTTTGCTTTAAAGTGCAGATTTTTTTTTTTTTTTTTTACACAGAGCAGTTACTGTAAATTGATTATTTAATAATTGATTTTGTTACAAAACATTACTTATTTTATATATTTTTTCACAATAACAGTCATGTTTAAATTTTATTGTATGTTGATGGTTTGACTGTAAACAACATAAACAATGCAATAAATAGTTTTGAAGAAAAATCTGCTTTGTCATTGAACCTGAGAAAAACTTTGAAAATAACCATAATGGCGCAGTCTCCATGATAAAATAATAATGATAGAAGCAAAGTTTTTCACTGTGGGGAAATATCTTTATAAGTACAATTTGACTGTATTTTTTGTGTCCCCTTCAAAAATTGCTCATAAGAAATTTTATATTTATTGTCCCCCCCACTGTTAAATGAAATTTACGCCCATGTGTCTCATCTCATTATAACTAATGTGATCCTCGCACTGAGCGCACTGTTCATAATGAAATAATCTGAGGTGAGCCAGGTAATTATGAGCATGCCCCTGAGAAATGACACAAAATGTCAAACTTCATAGAATTTACTCACTTTTTCTGTGCGTTTGGATGATGACACGCTGCCCGGGTGAGGAAACGCTTTGTATGTTCCAGACAGAGCCAAATAGTTTACTTTCTCCTCAGAGTAAAAATACAACTCAAATGATGAACGTTTGGATCCTCACTGTATTGCAGTAATTGCCTCTCAGCCACATTCCTGACTTAAAGGCTCATTATGCTCATTATATATGGTCTTTGTCTTCTCAGGTAAATCACATGATTATTCATGATCAGGCACACCTTCCTGCATATGTCTTTTCTAAACAAAAATTGTCTCAGAAAATTTAAATCAGTGTATTGTGTCAGGACTCGGAAAACTATTAAAGTTCGGACCAACAGACGCGCCCACTCTGGTACTTAAGGTTTAACTCAAGACTTTATTCACAGGGTAACAGAAAACAGAAACCAAACAGACTAAGAGGGAACCGGTCTAGGCAGGGAAATACAAGGACATGGAACATGAAGACAAGGTCAAGGGAACCACATCAAACATGAACATAGGATAAGGACACAAGGGAACAAGGTTGGAGGAGTCTGGGTCACGCACACACTTCGGGAGACGCACCAGATCACACAAACACTTGAACATGAAAGACGGGGTCGGGGCATGAAGGTCTGGGTCACACACACACAATTAGGGAGACGCACCAGATCACACACAAACGCTTGAACATGAAAGACGGGGTCGGGGCATGAAGGTCTGGGTCACACACACACCTTGGGAGACGCACCAGACCACACAGGAAACATGAACGTGGACAGGGGATCAAGCATGAAGGGATCTGGGTCACACACACACCTTGGGAGACGCACCAGACCACACAAGAAACATGAACGTGGACAAGGGATCAAGCATGAAGGGATCTGGGTCACACACACACCGCGGGAGACGCACCAGGTCACACAAGAAACATGAACGTGGACAAGGGATCAAGCATGAAGGGATCTGGGTCACACACACACCGCGGGAGACGCACCAGGTCACACAAACACTTGCACATGAGAGACAAGGAACGGGGCATGAAGGTCTAAACCACAGGGGACATGGACATGAGCAGGGAATCAGGACTAGAGAGAATCTGGGTCACACACACACATTTGGGAGACGCACCAGATCACACAAACATTAGGACAAGAGAGACGGGGGTCGGAACATGAAACACAGGGACAAGAAACATGACCGGAGGCAGAACACACAAAGAGGAGACGGGAGAAGGGAATGGGAAATAAACTGAAAGAGACAAATACTTAACTTAAAACCCGAGGAACAAAAGGCAGTCCATAAACCAAACAAGACTAACGAGAACTCAAACACTGTCTCGGCAGTACATGAAATCATAAGTAGAAGTTCATCGCAGTTAATAGCAGACAACCCGGCAACAAGACAAAGAACAAACCAAGGTATATAAAGACAGGGGACAAAACAAGGCACAGGTGAAAACACTCAACCAAATTAGTCTACATAAAGAAACAGAAATAATCCACAACCAGTTCCTGTCAGGATCCTTCAAAATAAGAAACAGGAAGTCGATTGAACGTGGATCCTGACAGTACCCCCCCCTTAAAGGCCGGCCCCTGACGGCCTCCAAAAAAAACGTCGAAACACAACAACTGGGTGGGTGGTGGGGGTCCCAGGAGGAGGGCTCCTGAGGGCGGGCGGGTGGGGCAAAACAAACATGGTATCAAGAGTTGCTCCGGAGGACAAAGGTCTGGAATCGTTCTGGCGGGCGACCTCTCCGGCGGGCGAAGGTTCTGGGCCGCTCTGGCGGGCGGCCTCTCCGGCGGGCGAAGGTTCTGGGCCGCTCTGGCGGGCGGCCTCTCCGGCGGGCGCAGGTTCTGGGCCGCTCTGGCGGGCGGCCTCTCCGGCGGGCGCAGGTTCTGGGCCGCTCTGGCGGGCGGCCTCTCCGGCGGGCGCAGGTTCTGGGCCGCTCTGGCGGGCGGCCTCTCCGGCGGGCGCAGGTTCTGGGCCGCTCTGGCGGGCGACCTCTCCGGCGGGCGCAGGTTCTGGGCCGCTCTGGCGGGCGACCTCTCATACGGGCGCAGGTTTGAGGCTGTTGCTGTGGCAGACGTGGCAATGCTGGAGACTGTGGAGACTGTGGAGACTGTGGAGACTGTGGAGACTGTGGAGACTGTGGAGACTGTGGAGACTGTGGAGACTGTGGAGACTGTGGAGACTGTGGAGACTGTGGAGACTGTGGAGACTGTGGAGACTGTGGTTCAGGGAGCACAGGTAGCTGCTGCTGCGGTTCAGGAAGCCCAGGTCGAGGCGGAACAGGAAGGAGAAGCCGAGGTGGATCCGAAAGCTGAAGCCGGGGCGAATCTGGGAGCAGGAGCCGAGGGGAATCTGGAAACTGAGGCTGACGCAGATCTGGAAGCTGAAGAAGACTCGGGGGTTGAAGCCGAGGCGGATCTGGGAGCTGAAGCCGAGGTAGATCTGGAAGCTGAAACTGAGGCAGATCTGGAAGCTGAAGGAGGCTCGGGAGTTGAAGCCGAGGCGGGTCTGAGAGCTGAAGCCAAGGCCGAGGCGAATCTGGAGGCTGAAGTTGAAGCTGAAGGTGAGACGAATTCGGAAGCGGAAGTGGAAGCTGAAGGTGAGACGAATCTGGAAGCTGAAGTGGAGGTAGATCTGGAAGCTGAGGCGGAACTGGAAGCTGAAGCCGAGGTAGATCTGGAAGCTGAAACTGAGGCAGATCTGGAAGCTGAAGATGAGGCAGATCTGGAAGCTGAAGATGAGGCAGATCTGGAAGCTGAAGATGAGGCAAATCTGGAAGCTGAAGAAAAGGCAAATCTGGAAGCTGAGGCGAGTCTGAAAGCTGAAGCGGAGAGAGATCTGGAAGCTGAAGCTGAGAGAGATCTGGAAGCTGAAGCTGAAGGTGAGGCGGCTCCGGAAGCACTGGAGACTGTGGCGATTCTGACCAGTCCAGCGGTTCCGGCCAATCCAGTCGTTCTGGCAGCTCAGACGGCGGTGGGTACTCTGGAGGATCTGGCTGCTGCAGAGGAAGCTCTGGCAGCTGAGGCGGCTGTGAAAGCTCTGATGACTGCAGAGATGGCTTAAGAAGCTGTGGAGGAACTGGCTGCTGCAGGGGAAGTTCTGGCAGGTGAGATGGCTGTGACCGCTGTTGCGGAAGCTCGGGCTGATGTGGTATCTGTGAATACACTGGTAACCCTTGTAACTGCTGTGGGAAGACAGGTGGCCCTGGAGGTTCTGCAGACTCTAGGGATGGTGATTCGGGCGGTTCTGGTGACGGGAGGAAGTCAGTCAATCCTGGGAACTCTGGTAGTTGAGGTGGCTGCGAGAATTCTGCTGGTTCTGGTGATTGGAGAAACTGACAGTCCAGGAAAATCCGGCAGGTCTGGATACCATGGGGACTGCAGAGATTCTGATAGCTGTGGAAGCTGTGCGTTCCTTGGTGGCTGTAGACTTGCAGACTGAAGGTGAAGTGGAGACTCTGGGGGTTGCAGATCGGTGTCCTGGGGTGACTGTGGATTCAGAGGTGGTCCTACTGGTCCGGACCATTCTGGCAGCAGTGACCATTCTGGTGGCTCCGGTGGTACAGGCCACTCTGGTGGTTCAGGCCATTCTGTGGACCCTGATGGTTCGGACTCATCTGGCAACTCTGGCCATCTGAGTGGCTCTGGAGGTTCCGACCCCTCCGGTAGTTCCGGTTCGGACCGCTGTGGTGGTACTGGGTGCGGAGACCGGCGAGGCGGCACTGGATGCAGTAAAGGCAGAGACTGGCGAGGTGACACTGGATGCACCGAGGGTCCTGGTAACTGCAATGGTACTGGGTGAGGCGGCACTGGATGAGACGGCGCTGAATGAGGCGGCGCCGGATGAGACGGCGCTGGATGAGAAGACTGACGAGGTGGCACTGGAGAATGTGCCTGCTCTTGTAGCTGTAGGGATGTCAGGGGAATCCCGGCGGAAGTGACCTCGTCGGGATGCGAAGATTCTCGGACCGGTCCTGTCCAGCGGCGGCGACTCCGCTGCTGTGGTCGAAAAGACTGACACTCCACTCCGCGGCAGCTCTCCGGACCGAATAGCCAGCCGGGTACCGCGGAAGGGATTTCGGTGGAAACCCCAGACGAAGTCGTTCTCATCAAAGGACTCCCCGTCTTCTTCGTCGAGGGTCTCCCAGTCTGAGTCGTTGTCGGGGAGCTGGTCCAGGGTCTGATGTCGATGCCGGCGGCGATTTCGGCGTCTGGAGGGAGGACGTGGAGCTGGTGAACCCCAATGGCCTGGATAGTC
Organism: Mastacembelus armatus; assembly: GCF_900324485.2. Taxonomy (NCBI): domain Eukaryota; kingdom Metazoa; phylum Chordata; class Actinopteri; order Synbranchiformes; family Mastacembelidae; genus Mastacembelus; species Mastacembelus armatus. The sequence goes on along the minus strand of NC_046650.1, from coordinate 1,318,965 downwards.
TGAATAATGTCCTCCAAGACGCACTGTGGGATTGTAGGTGACGGGGTCATCCAAGAAGTCGTCGGAGGAGTACTCGCTGTCCAGTGGATCGTCCAAAAACGACCCCACCGAGTACCTTGGATCGTACTTCTGGGCCTGTCTGGCAAACCAGGTGAGGATGTCTACTTGGTCAGGGTCTCGGGCGTGACGTGGTGGTGAGGTGGGAACGGGACTGACGAGATAAGTCCCCATCCTCAAACAGTCCACGGCTCTGGACAAAGGAGGGCAGGAACGGAGCTGCTGCATGGTCTGTAGGTGAGTCTGACTATGGCACGAAGAATACATGGTGGGAAGGTAAAGAGCGAGGAGAAAAAAAAAAACTCCTGGGTCTGCCTACGTGACTGAAAAAAAAACTCAAACGGGGAACGTGGTGATCAAAAACTACTAAGAAAGAAAACTAGTACCAGGAAGGGAAAAAGGGCGTGGTCCGATTGTTTTGTGGCCGGGTTGTACTGTCAGGACTCGGAAAACTATTATAAAGTTCGGACCAACAGACGCGCCCACTCTGGTACTTAAGGTTTAACTCAAGACTTTATTCACAGGGTAACAGAAAACAGAAACCAAACAGACTAAGAGGGAACCGGTCTAGGCAGGGAAATACAAGGACATGGAACATGAAGACAAGGTCAAGGGAACCACATCAAACATGAACATAGGATAAGGACACAAGGGAACAAGGTTGGAGGAGTCTGGGTCACGCACACACTTCGGGAGACGCACCAGATCACACAAACACTTGAACATGAAAGACGGGGTCGGGGCATGAAGGTCTGGGTCACACACACACAATTAGGGAGACGCACCAGATCACACACAAACGCTTGAACATGAAAGACGGGGTCGGGGCATGAAGGTCTGGGTCACACACACACCTTGGGAGACGCACCAGACCACACAGGAAACATGAACGTGGACAGGGGATCAAGCATGAAGGGATCTGGGTCACACATACACCTTGGGAGACGCACCAGACCACACAAGAAACATGAACGTGGACAAGGGATCAAGCATGAAGGGATCTGGGTCACACACACACCGCGGGAGACGCACCAGGTCACACAAACACTTGCACATGAGAGACAAGGAACGGGGCATGAAGGTCTAAACCACAGGGGACATGGACATGAGCAGGGAATCAGGACTAGAGAGAATCTGGGTCACACACACACATTTGGGAGACGCACCAGATCACACAAACATTAGGACAAGAGAGACGGGGGTCGGAACATGAAACACAGGGACAAGAAACATGACCGGAGGCAGAACACACAAAGAGGAGACGGGAGAAGGGAATGGGAAATAAACTGAAAGAGACAAATACTTAACTTAAAACCCGAGGAACAAAAGGCAGTCCATAAACCAAACAAGACTAACGAGAACTCAAACACTGTCTCGGCAGTACATGAAATCATAAGTAGAAGTTCATCGCAGTTAATAGCAGACAACCCGGCAACAAGACAAAGAACAAACCAAGGTATATAAAGACAGGGGACAAAACAAGGCACAGGTGAAAACACTCAACCAAATTAGACTACATAAAGAAACAGAAATAATCCACAACCAGTTCCTGTCAGGATCCTTCAAAATAAGAAACAGGAAGTCGATTGAACGTGGATCCTGACATATTGTTTTCTATGAATGAGTGAACAGGATGACTTTCAAATAATTTTGTGCAAACACTTTTCGCTACAAGATGCATTTGAGTCTTGAGAACCAATGTTCTATTTGTGTTTAGTTTTTCACTAACCATATGTAAAGATGAATGTTAGAGTGAAAGTAGGTTGTGGTCCTTTAAGAAGTGAGAGTAATATTGTATCGCGAGTAGAGAACTGAGAGAAGCAGCGGGAGGGCAGAGTTGAGGGTGAAGAGTGAAGGAAGAGTGAGAACTGTGAGAGGAAAGGGCATACATTGTAATTGTGGTGGATTACCCCTGTTCGAGTCTAATAAACAAGTGTTGAGACCAGTGCTGAGTTGCTGTTCTTTCTCCCAGCAACGACGCAGAGAATCCACGGAACGACGACGCGACAACGACGCGTTACACTGGTAGCAGCGGTGGTCGGCTTGGTTCGCTGGGACACTTGTTATCATATTAAACGACGTGGATTTCGCTACTTTGACCTGCAGAGACGTCAATACATTTTTTTGTGCATTTTTTTCGTGCTATTTTTGCAAGTTGGGATTACGTGCATTCGCTCTCACACAGAATGGCGGACAACGAGCATAGCGCAGCGGCTGTACAGGGAGACGGACATGTTACGGATGCAGCAAACTCACACCTGTCATTTAAGATTGATCTTCCTCATCCTTTTTCTGGAGATGGTACGGAGCCTTTTAGCGCATGGATACAGAGGTTTGAAGTTGCACTTGATGTCGCACCTGTGTCACTGGATAAAGCCAAACTTCTTCCTGCTAAGCTTACTGGTCCGGCTTTTGCTTATTGGCAGTCTCTAACACCTGATGTGAAAACTGACTATACTTTGGCTAAAGCCAGTCTGTCTGCTGTTTTTGGCCGCACAACGTTTTTTGGCTACTTTTCAGACATTTTTGAATGCTAACCACACCGTAAACCACAGGAACCTCTTGAATTCTATGCTGCTGAGCTCACAAATTTAGTTACTGAAGCATTTCCTCTATATGATGCAACAGCACGGAATTGCGAGATTTTCCGTAGATTTGTGACCGGGTTAGACCCGCTACTTCAACTGAAAATCCATGAACATGGCGCTGTGACTTTGGACAATGCTTTGAAAGTGGCAGCTCAGTGTGAACGTGCTCAACTAGCCATCAGTGTTGCTAACCCTACAACTGTTATGCCTGTGACGGTGAGTCACGGTGAGTAGCCCTGAGAATTTTAACACTCTGCTTCACTCCACATGTTCTGCAATTTTGGATATTTTAAAAATATTTTTATACTTTATACATTTATTTATATTTGTGAAGCCCCTAGACCAGGTTTGTCTATTTTATGTGTTATACATACATAACAATTCATAATGTCCACTTATATTCACATGCTGAACAATCAGCCTTTACAATCCATAGACTGATGGATGACATGACAGCTCACAAAACTGAAGCCACTGTAAGTCCCCGGTGGCTGGTTGCAGTATAGGTCATAAACCCCAGCCAGTGTTACTAAGATATAATATACTGTGCATTATATGGCTGACTTGTGTAAAACATGTAAATAAACAATGAAATGGGCAAATTTAAAAATGGATTATGAAGATAGATTATAAAGATGCAGTGAGCAGTTAGTCCATCTTTGCCTTAGTGTTGCCAGCCAGTGAATTAAATCTGTGGCAGTACCAGCAGAAACATTTTCCCACGTTTACCACATAGAGACACTGACAAAGACAAATTATATTTAAGGGTCACTTTTTCTAGAACCTGATAGAAACCCTTTGCTTTCATTGATCCTCAGAGAGGCTGAAAGTTGTTGATGGAATATCCATGAGATTTTGTGATTCCCATTCCACTCTCTGCTCCTTAGGGTGATGGGGGCAACTTGTTCCCACTCATCTGGACCATAAGCAACTATTTATAGAGCTTGCAAAAGCCCTGACATGACTGCTCTGGCTACAGAGTGGAGCAGTTTTATCCTTAAGTAGTTTAGAGAGCCAGTTAGGTCACCCTTTTCCTCCCACTCTTTGTCATCCTCTACATTTTTCCTTGCTCTCCCATAAAGAGATCCTGTCTTGCCTATGACCTTCCTCTGTTCCCATTAATCTGGGTGAAACACTGAAAACTAAAGCCTTTCATCCTTTCCAGAGCTTAGCTCATTCTTGTTTTTGTTTGTACTCCCTCCCTCCACTTAAAGTATTCCATAAACATTAAATATCAACTACATTTTCTCAGCAGTGACTGTGACTTGACTTGTATGCGTTCTGCTGTGGATCAGAGGCCTGAGAACGTGGCAGATAGCAGGAATTTAATCTTTAATTAAATGACCTTTTTCCCCTTGTAAGGCAGCGACCCTAACGAGTTCCACAGCTCTAGTCTCTAATACAGTCTTGGCTGTGAGCTTATGTGGTGATCAATATTTTGATTTAGCTTGGAGACTATGTTTGGAAAGGCAAATATGGCTAGCTGATATCTTTTTTCTGTTACCATATATTGGAAAAAAAATCCCCATCATCTCAGGAAGTTTGTTAAGACTGGGTGGGTGTAGGCTTGGGTAAGCACAGCAAAAATAAATCATAATTAACTGATAATGCTCCGCAAGCTGTGTTAAATATTGTATTTGTAGTATGAAGAAGTACTTGTTGATCAATTTGTTTTCAGGAGGATCAGCTTGATTGATGTTACCTTACACTGGTGTTATTTGTAACTCATTATCTGAAATAGAAGCCTGGCATGGAGCAGCAAAGTGGGGGGAGGGCTTGTAGCGCTTGAATCCTTGAATCTTCCATCCATTTTCTATACTCACTTATTCCTTTAACAGAGTCACAGGAATCTGCTGGACCCTATCCCAGCTCTCTTTCAGGTGGAAGGCAGGGGTACACACCGGACAGGTCACCAGTCCATCACAGGGCCACATATAGACACAGAGACAAACAACCTCACCTGTGGGAGGTTGTTTGCTCAGCCATCAAAACTGTTCTGTTGGTAGGATTAGATCATTTCCTGTCTCTGTGTGGGGCTGCAGTTTAAATGGAACATTTTTATAGAACACTGACATTTTTGAAACATATTTCTCTGTGTAGAGGACACAGACACTGAATGTCCATCATTGTGTTTTTCTGCTAGCATAGAGGATAGAAGGTAAGCCAGTGGGTGTGTAGGCAAATTTCCAGTGGAGGTAACAAAATGAACCCACAATGTTAGTGTACGGTTCAAATTTAATAACCTTTGAGATTGGTTGTAGAAAGCTGTCTTGACAGTACTAACCTTTGTGAAATGCAGATCCAAAGCAGCCAAGATTAGAGTTAAAAAAAATAAATAAATAAGGAATATATATATATATATAAAGTAACACGAGAGTATATATGCAGTAACACGAGAGCAGACCCACCAAGGCTGGAGACTGAACAATACTGGCCCCCTCAGCCAGATCATCACTAAGACTGGCTTCGGATACCGACTGCGAAATGGGGCAACCATCAGCCACCTCCTGTACATGGATGACATCAAGCTGTATGCCAGGACTATTTATATATATATAAATTTCCCGTCTCACCCCTATGGGTGGTGTGTCTTCCTCAATCTCGGGTCCTCTACCAAAGGCCTGGGAGTTTGAGGGTTCTTCGCAGTATCTTAGCTGTTCCTAGCACTGCGCTCTTCTGGACTGAGATCTCTGATGTTGTTCCTGGGATCTGTTGGAGCCACTCTCCCAGTTTGGGGGTCACAGCCCCGAGGGTGCCAATTACCATGGGGACCACTGTTGCCTTCACCTTCCAAATCTTTTCTAGCTCTTCTTTAAGCCCTTGGTATTTCTCCAGCTTCTCATATTCCTTCTTTCTGATGTTGCTGTCACTTGGGATCGCTACAGCTACCACTACGGCTTTCTTCTGTTGTTTGTCCACCACTACTATGTCCGGTTGGTTAGCCATCACCTGTTTGTCGGTCTGTATCTGGAAGACCCACAGGATCTTAGCTTGGTCATTCTCCCTCACCTTTGGAGGCGTGTCCCATTTTGACCTTGGGACCTCCAGCCCATACTCGGCACAGATGTTCCTGTACACTATGCCGGCCACTTGGTTATGGCATGACATCAGTATCGTTCAGTCTCCAGCCTTGGTGGGTCGGCCCTCGTGTTACTGCCCTCCCACTGAGAGTACACCTTGGATGGTTCGGTGGAGAACATCCTGTTTATTCTCTGCGCTTCTATTTCTCTGGTGTACCTCTTCAGGCGTGTGGCCAGGGCTGTGAGTCGTTGTTTGGCAGTCTCCAGGGCCTCAGGTATGGACAGCCTGCTGTATTTCTTACCCAACTTCATCCCCCTTCTTTGCAGTTCTGACAGTTGGCTAACTTCTCTCCGTGTTGCCCTTATTTTTGCCTCTAACCTCCTTCTCCATGCAGGGTACTGCTCCTTGGTGGTGGAATGTATTTTGTGGCCAAGCATCTCAAGGATCACTGTTGCCGTGGTGTATATCAGCTTGTTGGTCTCAGTGATGGTCACAGTGGGGATTGTTCGTAATGCTGCATTCACATCTTCTAGTAGACTTTCAGAGAGTACTTCACTTAGTCTTGGTAACCGGCTGCGGAGGTTCCAGGTGTCCATCTTGCCTACGATCTTCACTCTCAGGTCAGCTGCTCTTGTGTTGAGCGTGTCGGGGCTTGTCATTGAGGCTTGGTACCCAATCTCGGGTGGGGGTGGTGTTGTTTCCCCCCTGACCTGGCGTCCTGGCTCCCCCTTGCCGTAGCATTTGTGTTGTATTTCTTCAATCTCTAGTTGTGATAGCAGCTGCCGTTTGCGGATGTTGGAACACTGAGCTACTAGATGCTTTGGCCCTAGGGTGGATGGTGGGTTTCGGAGTTTCCATAGGTCCCACATCCTCTTCATGTAGCCCCTATCACTGGGGTTACTCATGTAGTAGCATTCCAACAGTTCTCTATTATCAGCCCTCGTCCACGAGTGTCTTGTTCCAGTAGCCCATTTCTCATCAGGTTGCCCTGGTCCCCTAGCACCTGACGCGGACCTTGTTGACCCGGGCGACGTCCGAGCCGGTATGACTCCAGTATTTGTATCGCTCATTTGTGATGAGGTAGGCTAGTAGCGTTAAGGACCTTGCCTAAGGGCCCATATATATATATATATATATATATATATTTATATATAGTGGCTCCAACAGATCCCAGGAACAACATCAGAGATCTCAGTCCAGAAGAGCGCAGTGCTAGGAACAGCTAAGATACTGCGAAGAACCCTCAAACTCCCAGGCCTCTGGTAGAGGACCCGAGATTGAGGAAGACACACACCACCCATAGGGGTGAGACGGGAATTTTTTTTTTTTTTATGTATGTATGTATGTATATATATATATATATATACATATAAAACACAGGCTGGCTAACACTGAGCTACTAAATGTATATATATATATAGATATATATATCTATATATATATACATAGTGTCTTGCCACAAGGGTGCAAACAATCCTCTGCATTCATACTGAACCAAGAAATCTACAGATTCAAACAAATAAATACATTTTTCTGATCTATTGCCCTAACAGAAAAACACAACTGACTGGATACCTGACAAAAACAGAAAAGCATGACTGGCTGGCTAACTGAGACACACAAAGAGCATGGGCTACAGTTAAGCATAAGCATTGAAGTAGACCTGTCAGCTAGTGTGTTCTGATGGCTGGTATGCAGACTGAATGACTAGAGTACATGGATTGCAGTTTAGTGTGGGTGGAACTGAGCATTAAAACTGACACAAAGACAAGGGCTGTGCCTAACCTGACCATGAACCAGGAGGTAAATACAGTGTAGGTAAATAGAGTTGTAAAGCCAGAAACAGGGACTGAATTGCACTATAAATATCAACTGACAAGTGACCCCAGAGTCATTCAAAGATCTCAACACTAACATCGCTACAGTCGATTGTGTACAGTGTGTGTGTTGGTCCGTGTATAAATAAATTTGATTGTTCAAATTTGTTGAGAGCTGTTTTACTGACCCTGTTAGACAATCCAACATGCACAAGTTTAACCCTTTCATTTTGGGCATTCAAACAAACATGGGGGTGTTGTTTTTCTTGGGAGAATCTTCAATAGTGAATGCTGGGATTGAACATAAACGATGTTGTAAAGAACTGTCCCATGACACATAACTAATAAGTATAATGGCTTCTTTCCATGAAAGAAGCATGAGAAGCAGTGTCATCTTCCTGCCCACACAGGGCAAAATTAAGAAAAGACTCTACCATGGTAAACAAGAATACTTTTCCCAGACATATTCCAGCTGTATATTTTTGTCCATGTTGTTTTCTTTCACAATAACATGTTGTTTTTATTGGTAAAGATATAAACTGTCTAAGGGGTTTAAGGGTAAAGTTTAATTTGGGTGTTACTGTTATTGGTGTTTATGTTTTTCATACCATTCAGCTGGATAAAGCTGAAAGAATGCTAAAAATGTATTAGTGGTGAAAGCATCTGAATGGCTAAGACACACATACAGTAATCTAGACATATATGGCACTAGAATATGACCATTCAAACAACTCTCTGACTCACCGTCCCCCACCCCTCTCCTGACCTCTCTCTTATGGTCTAACCCCAGCTTCCTGTTGTATTTTGGGGAAGGCTCAGTTAGAGCGTGAGAATACTTTCAGGCTGGACTGTGTTGACCCAGTGGTATTTGAAACAACATACACACATAGAGCCAGATAATTCAGTGGTGAACCTCACCCTGAGGACACAGGGCCAGGAATTTATTAGGGAACAGCAGGAATTTCTTACCTTTAAACACAGTTTGACATATATATGTTAAGTCTGTCTCTTCTGAGTAAAGAGACAAACTAAGAGTGTTGTATGCTGTACTAGTAGTGCTTGGACACCCAAACAGTGGATCTTTCCCTCCCAACAGCAGTTTGATTGAAGGAGAAAGAGAGAAAAAAAGGATTGTAGTTCTTACCAATTATGTAGCCACATGAGTTTGGCTAATAGTTTCCTTATGTATGTAGTGGCTATTGACTAGCCTCAGATGGTCACTGGAATTGTCATAGTGGCCCCTGTACCTCGACTACAACTCCACAGCTTCACAGCTGTCAGTCATCATGTCATCATGCAGTCTTCATGCCTGAAGTCAAATAATGCCTCCCAGAAACAATCTGAAAGGAAGTTGTGGGATTAGGAGTTGGGGTACCAAGCAGACTGCAGGTTGGCCAATTTAAACTGGGGTTTAATGAATGGATTTCCCTGGGTTTTTTTTAGCATGGTAAACATCTCCCAGAGTTCTCATATACAGCCACACTGGCTCACCTCCAGGATTCCCACACCACAGCCCAACAGTTCCTGCTAAGCCTGATGGAAAGTCCTCAGCCTTCTCTTGGTTCAGTGTTGCCTCACATCCCCCTACACCTCCAGAGTTCTCATAAGGTGTTCATTACAGGCACTCTTTTGGAGCTGCACCACAGTCTGATTAGATTAGTTAGATTAGTGGTTGTCAGGCTGATGGCTGAGCAGAGTGGTGGTTATGTTCTGTGGGTGGCTGGAAATGACTGGTCTCCACTCTGTAATTTTGGGGGTTGGCAGTCTGACCACAACACACATATTTGTTTTCATTCCTCATGTGGACTTTACATTAATTTAAAGTACATGCAATTCGTGGAGATTAATCCTAACCTTAAATGAAGTTGTCACTCTAAAATTCAATGATTTACATGGTGGGGACCAGCAGTATGACTATGTAAACAAGTGTTGGTCCCCACATTGTGAGCAATACCAGGCGCATGTACATACGCACAAATAGAACATCAAAAAATATTTGAACTAAGTTTGAACTTGTCAATAAACATGATAGAATTAAAGAAATTAAAGAAATAATAAGGAAGCAGTTAGTGGTTGAGAGATTTTTAGCCATGCTCTAAGAAGAGCAGTGGCAATTGGTCTGTCAATTGGTCCATTGTTATGGTCTGGGATGATATATTAGCTAGATTCCTATTAGATTTGGCTGGACTGTAATCATTTTGCTGATATACACATGCTGACTTTTCGACTGACTAAAGCAGCTCAGTTCAGGCGGCCATCTGCCTGCAACAGTTGAGTGAACAGTGTAGAGAATGAAAAACAACAAGAAACAACAAAGGTTAGTGGGGCCAGTAACTGCACATCAGAATCATCAGCTCCAGAAACTGCATAAGATACAAAAAGAGAAAAAGAGAGAGAGGACAGAGAGGGAGTACAAACTATGGGAGAGAGAAGGCACAACTTTAGTGATATGTATGACATGGTGGTATATAAAAAGATTAAAAATATGAAAACAGAGAGGAGAGCTCATTAACCCATAATGGGAAATCTGAGCCAGCCAGTCGGAACATAAAATAAGTTTTCTGGTTTGAGAAACTTTCAAAGTGTGCTAAAGTGGTACCTGTGTCATCTTGACGGCTGAACTATTTCTCTATTTGCTTTGATGCGGAACTCTTTTAATATTTAGCTTTCTGCACTTCGTAGGTGCAGTGAATTTTGGACTGAATTCATTCCTATTAACATGAGTGTCAACAGGGGCAGTTCTAGACCCTTTTTAGGGGGGCTTTAGCCCCCTCTCTGTCATTTCAGCCCTCTAAAACGATCACCTATCAAACTATCAAAATTTATAGAAAGTATAATTTTTACTTTTTTAAAAAAAATGAAAATAACTAAGAAATGTAGGTCATTTCGATTTAAAATAAAAACCTGAGTTTTATTTATGTATTTATTTATTTATTTTTATTCTCTTTGCTATTCTGCGCATGTGTGATAGCCCTTCCTCAGATTTGCAACGGCTTGTGCTATATGTCAGTAAAGTGGGTGTGATTGTACAATGAAACATATTTTCTATCTTTTTTTTAATTGTTTAGCCTGTATTTGTGAATTCAGTGTGAACAGTGTCTACGGAAATTTGCCATCTCGAATTACCTGTCCATATATAGTACGAAGCCCAGCACATGATATGTGGACAACACTAGGTAGTGTTATCAGCAACAATAGTGAGGGCTAAGCCCCCCCTAATGAAATCCTAGAACCACCCCTGACTGTCAACATACTGCATCCATTTTGTAAGACAGACATTTAAGCAATGATTGAAAGTTGTCCATGTGAAATTAAAAAAAATACCAAACATTAATATAGTACTTTCCTTTTTAGTGGCTATAATCATCATTTTTGTATTAACAATAGATCTTTTGACTGCTTGTATTGGTTGGATGGTAAACTCACAGAGAATGATCACCAGCTGCAGTTCCTCTGGGAGTTATACAGTACACAGCTTCTCAGTCTCTTCCCTTGATTTTCAGCCTGCACTGAAAGGATTTTGGGTTGTTTTGGACCTTCAGACTTGTTTCCAGCAGTAGGCAGTTCTTTTCAGTCAAAAAGCTTTAATAAACCTACTTCAAATTGTGTATATGTTTTCATTTGTTTGTTAGATGAATGGCTGAAGATAATGTGTAATTTGAGATCCTTATGTGAATGTGAGACCTCCTGAATAACTAAGGTTTAACTAACTAACTCAGAGGAGCAATGCTTCTCCTTCTGAATGTTATAGAAACAATGGTATGGTGATCTTATAATCATGATCAGGCTTTCAGGAGCATTATTTTGTTCTTTATCTTCCAGCATTTCCTTCCACTTCCTCAGCTTCAATGTGATTATTGTGATTACCTGTCTCATGTTAGCAAACACTGGACAGCAGTGGTCAGACTGCTTTGATCATTCCCATTCATTCATTACTGTCTGTCCTGTGTTAGAAGGGTCGGACAGATTGGATTGCACTGCAATTGCTATTGGGCACATTTAGATCAGATCAATTCAATTCAATTCAATTTTATTTGTATAGCGCCAAATCACAATACAGATCATCTCAAGGCACTTTACAACAAAACAAAAAAAACACAACAAATCCCTTATGAGCAAGCACTTGGTGGTGACAGTGGAGAGAAAAAATTCCCTTTAACGTAAGAAAAAACCTTAGGGTATGGGAGCTCAGTGCACCGATGGTCCTCGGGCAGTCTAGGCCTATAGTAGCATAACTAAGGGATGGGGTTCAGGGTTACCTGAAGCCAGCCCTAACAATACACTCTGTCAAAAAGGAAGGTTTTAAGTCTAGCCTTAAAAGCACAGAGAGTGTCTGCCTCCTGAACCCAGGCTGGGAGCTGGTTCCACAGGAGAGGAGGTTGATAGCTAAAGGCTCTTCCTCCCATTCTACTTTTGGAAACTCTGGGAACCACAAGTAACCCTGCACTCTGAGAGCGAAGTGCTCTATTGGGATAGTATGGTACTATGAGGTCTTTAAGGTATGAAGGAGCTTGATTATGAAGGGATTTGTATGTGAGAAGAAGGATTTTAAATTCTATTCTGTATTTTACAGGGAGCCAGTGAAGAGAAGCCAATATAGGAGAAATATGATCTCTCTTGCTAGTTCCTGTCAGGACTCTGGCTGCAGCATTCTGGATTAATTGGAGGTTTTTTATGGAGATATTGGGACATCCAGATAGTAATGAGTACAGTAATCTAGTCTTGAGGTAACAAATGCATGGACTAGTTTTTCTGCATCATTTTGAGACAGGATGTTCCTAATTTTGGAAATGTTGCGCAGGTGAAAGAATGCAGTTCTAGAGATTTGTTTTATGTGGGACATGTCCTGGTCAAAAATAACTCCAAGGTTTTTTACAGTAGTGCTGGAGGCCAGGGCTAATCCATCTAGAGTAGCTATAATTTTAGAAAAGTTATTTCTGAGATTTTTATGCCCAAATACAATAACTTCTGTTTTCTCTGAATTTAAAAGTAGAAATTTACTGGTCATCCAAGCCTTTATGTCAGTTAGACACATTTGAAGTCTGGTTAACTGGTTTGTGTTATCAGGTTTCATGAGTAGATACAGTGTCATCTGCATAGCAATGCTAATTAATAGAGTGTCTCCTAATAACATTAGGAGGCTTAAAGGAAACATGTACAAGGTGAACAGAATCGGTCCCAGGACAGACCCTTGTGGAACTCCATAGGTAACGTTTGTGTGCGTGGAAGGTTCATCATGGACATGAACAAACTGGAATCTGTCCGATAAATAGGATGGCAACCATTTTAGCAACAGCTTTTTCAAGGATTTTGAAATAAATGGTAGGTTGGATATTGGTCTATAATTAGCCAAGACTCCTGGATCAAGACTAGGCTTTTTGAGTAAAGGTTTGATTACTGCAGTCTTAAAGGCCTGTGGTACGTAGCCTGATACTAGAGATAAATTTACCAAGTCTAGTAAAGATAAGTTCGTTAATGGCAGGGTGTCTTTAAGCAGTCTAGTCGGGATGGGGTCTAAGAGACACGTTGATGATTTCGATGAAGCAACTACTGATGTAAATTCAGAGAGATCTATGGGAGAGAAGCAGTCTAAACATAACTGAGGTCTTACAGATGATTCAAGAGCTACTGTAGTAGAAGATTCATTTATTTCAGGTATAGGAAGCATCTGCTGAATTTTATCTCTAATAGTTGTGATTTTATTTGTAAAGAAACTCATAAATTCATCACTGCTGAGAGCTAAGGGAACACTGGGCTCAACAGAGCTGTGACTTTTTGTCAGCCTGGCTACAGTGCTGAAAAGAATTCTGGGATTGTTCTTATCTTCCTCTATTAGTGATGAATAGTATGCAGTTCTGGCTTTACGGAGAGCTTTTTTATATGTTAATAGACTGTTTTTCCAGGCAAGAAAAAAATCCTCTAAATTTGTGGAACGCCATTTCCTTTCCAGCCTTTGTGATGTTTGCTTTAAGATACGAATATATGAACTGTACCATGGAGCTAATCTCCTCTGAGTCACTAACCTCTTTTTCAGAGGGGCCACAGTATCAATTGTTTCACGCAGTGAGGCTACAGCACTGTCAACAATATGATCAATTTGATAGGGAGTGGGATTGAGGCAGCTGCCCTCCACTGTGTTGGCACATGGCATAGATGTAAATAAAGATGGAATAATCTTCTAAAATTTAATTAACAGCATTGTCAGATCAACATCTGTGTCTCATCACCTTTTGTGTTCTCCCTGTATATACCCTCTTTACTTTGCTCTGGGCTGAAGCATTAGTTTGCGTAAGCCGAGCATTAGTAGTTGATAATAGTTTGTGTGGTATGCGACCATCTCAGTCGGTCTTTTCTGGATTCTCGTCTCATTCAGTGACTTTCAGCTCTTCCCGTTTGTGTTTTGTGTTTTTTTCCCCTGCCCTGGTAATCCCCAGGAGTAATAAAGCTTTTTGGTTCTGCATTTGGGTCCTACCACCTCGCCTTCTCTCCAGCATCCCGCATCGACACATGACAGAATGCTCCAGCCATCGACGGGCCCAGCAGGACTGGCCGAGGAGTTATTCCAAGAGCGGGATTTGAAGAATATTGTCGCTGCTTTGTCTGAGTCTCTCCCCAGACTGCACATTGGCGCTCATGGTGTGTGGTGAACAGCAGTGGCCCCTGCTGCACCTGCCACCTGCCACCCGCCACTTGCCCCAGTCCAAGCTCTGCTTCTTTTTCAGGTAAGGGCACCACTCGCCCCAGTCCAATCTCTTCCCTTTCTGTGTCTGAGTTTTTTTTTTCTCTCAGTCTTTCCCTCCCCGTTCCCCTCAGTCTGAGCCTCTTTTACTTCCTCAGTCTGAGCCTCTCGTTCTCCCTCAGTCTGAGCCTCTCTTTCTCCCTCAGTCTGAGCCTCTCGTTCTCCCTCAGTCCGAGTCTCTCGATCCTCCTCAGCCTGAGCTGTTTCCTCTTGCTCTTTCTCTTTCTCAGCCTGGGTCCCCTCTCACTCTCTCTCTTTCCTAGCCTCGGTCCCCTCACACTTTTTCCATTTCCCAGCCTGGGTCCCCTCATGCTTTTTCAATTTAATTCAATTCAATTCCATTTTATTTGTATAGTGCCAAATCACAATACAAATCATCGCAAGGCACTTTACAAAAAGTAAAACTAAAAACCCAACAATTCCCTTATGAGCAAGCACTTGGCGACAGTGGAGAGGAAAAAACTCCCTTTAACGGAAGAAAAAACCTCCAGCGGAACCGGGCTCAGTTTGGGCGGCCATCTGCCTCGACCGGGTGGGGTGAGTGGATAGAGCAGAGAGAAAAGAACAGCAACAATAAACAACAAATAGACACTGCAGGTTGGTGGGACCAGTAACTGCACATCAGCGATATACAGCTCCAGGACCAGGGACACCTGCAGAAGGTACAGAGAGAATAGAGAGAGAGGGAGAGAGCACAAACTAGGGGAGAGAGAGAACACAAGGTTAGTAAGATTCAATGGTGGAATATACATGAGGTGGGAGGAGAGAAGAGAGGGGAGGGGAAGGGAAAGGGGGGGCGGGGGGGTTAGGGTAGGGGAGCTCAGTGCACCGATGGTCCTCGGGCAGTCTAGGCCTATAGCAGCATAACTAAGGGATGGTTCAGGGTTGCCTGAAGCCAGACCTAACTATACGCTTTGTCAAAGAGGAAGGTTTTAAGTCTAGCCTTAAAAGTATAGAGAGTGTCTGCCTCCTGAACCCAGGCTGGGAGCTGGTTCCATAGGAGAGGAGCTTGATAACTAAAGGCTCTGCCTCCCATTCTGCTTTTGGAAACTCTGGGAACCACAAGTAGACCTGCACTCTGAGAGCGAAGTGGTCTATTGGGATAATATGGTACTATGGGGTCTTTAAGGTATGAAGGAGCTTGATTATGAAGGGATTTGTATGTGAGAAGAAGGATTTTAAATTCTATTCTATATTTTACAGGGAGCCAATGAAGAGAAGCCAATATAGGAGAAATATGATCTCTCCTGCTAGTTCCTGTCAGGACTCTGGCTGCGGCATTCTGGATTAATTGGAGGCTTTTTATGGAGATATTGGGACATCCAGATAGTAATGAGTTACAGTAATCTAGCCTTGAGGTAACAAATGCATGGACTAGTTTTTCTGCATCATTTTGAGACAGGATGTTCCTAATTTTGGAAATGTTGCGCAAGTGAAAGAATGCAGTTCTAGAGATTTGTTTTATGTGTTAGTTAAAGGACATGTCCTGGTCAAAAATAACTCCAAGGTTTTTTACAGTAGTGCTAGAGGCCAGGGTTATGCCATCTAGAGTAGCTATAATTTGAGAAAAGTTATTTCTGAGATTTTTTGGCCCAAATATAATGACTTCTGTTTTCTCCGAGTTTAAAAGTAAAAAGTTACTGGTCATCCAAGCCTTTATGTCAGTTGGACAGGCTTGAAGTCTGGTTAACTGGTTTGTGTTAACAGGTTTAATAGATAGATATAACTGAGTGTCATCTGCATAGCAGTGGTAATTAATAGAGTGCTTCCTAATGACATGGCCTAGAGGAAGCATGTACAGGGTGAACAGAATCGGTCCTAGCACGGAGCCTTGTGGAACTCCATAACTAACTTTTGTTCGTGTGGAAGGTTCATCATGGACATGAACAAACTGGAATCTGTCTGATAAATAGGATTGGAACCATTTTAACGCTGTTCCTCTGATACCAATCACATGCTCCAGTCTCTGTAATAAGATGTTGTGGTCAATGGTGTCGAATGCTGCACTAAGGTCTAGGAGGACAAGTATTGAAACAAGTCCATTATCTGAGGCTAAGAGAAGATCGTTGGTAACTTTCAACAGTGCTGTTTCTGTACTATGATGTGCTCTAAATCCTGATTTGAAAATCTTCAAATAGTTCATTCCTGTGTAAGTGGTCTGATAGCTGCTTAGCAACAGCTTTTTCTAGGATTTTAGAAATAAATGGCAGGTTGGATATTGGTCTATAATTAGCCAAGACTCCTGGATCAAGACTAGGCTTTTTGAGTAAAGGTTTGATTACTGCAGTCTTTAACCCTCTGGGGTCGACGCACGCGCCGGTGCGTTTTGACGCATCTTTTTCTGATAAGGCCGAAACAAACTTAAATTACTCCGTCAATTCTGATCGTACAGATAAAAGAAGTATATCATTCAAATCTGTAAAGGGTCTAGTTTTAGTGGTATACCATCATAATAACAACAAAACGTTGTGCTTTTTTTAAATAAAGAAAGCCGACAGGGTGCGCTCTCGGACTTTTCTGTCTCTGCCATTTCTCTTCACAGACGCGTAAATAAAACAACCAGAATCTCAGCGAATACTTGGCTCATAAAAATAAGAATTATATGGCTAGAAAGCTTGAAATGTTTTCTTTTGAGTGAAACAATTCAAGTCAAAAACAAATCATCACTTTTTATTTAATCCGTATGAACGTAAGGAGAAGTCCGTTTTTTCCTGTCTCACCTCATTACAGGTAATGCGGTCCCGCCTTGTACACTGTCCACTGTTCACATGTAAATAATCTCAGGTGAACCAGGTAAATATGTGCACGCCCCCGAGAAATGACACAAAATATCAAACTTCATCATAGAATTTACTCACTTTTTCGGCGTGTTTGGATGATGGCGCGTTACGCACGTGAAGCGGCGCTCCTTACATTCCTCACAGAGACAAATAGTTTAGCTTGTCCTCAGAGTAAAAACACTGATTTTAACTCAAATGAGGATCGTTTGGCTCCTCATTGTGTTGTATTGTACAGCACTAATCCGTCCCATCTACATTGACTGAAAGGCTCATTATGCGCGCCTTTGTCTGGACGTTCAGTGCGTCTTTTGTGTTCTCAGGTAAATCACATGACTATTCATCCTCAGACACACCCTCTTGCATATGGCCTTTCTGGACAAAAAGTGTCTTAGAAAATTTAAATCAGTGTATTGTTTACTGTGAATGTGTGAACAAGATGACATTCACAGCACTCTGAAGTAAACACTTTAGCCTACAACATGCTGGTCTCCAAAGTCTTGTGAACCAATGTTCTGTTTGTGTTTTATGGTCTTATTTCAGTGAGTAAAAAATTGTAGTTTTTCACTAACCATGCATAAACACTTTTTTCTCAAAAACACAATAATGTATAAACTTGAAGCTCACATATTATTGTAGCCAATTTTGTGCTGATTACAGTGTTATTAGACTTTAGACATTAATATGTTTAAAAAACACTGAAAAAAGCACAAATGTCAGGACATGTCAAAATTTGTCCAGGCCCCAAAAACCCCCTCAGACCCCAGAGGGTTAAGGCCTGTGGTACGTAGCCTGATACTAGAGATAAATTTACCAAGTCCAATAAAGATGAGTTGATTAATGGCAGGGTGTCTTTTAGCAGTCTAGTCGGGATGGGGTCTAAGAGACACGTTGATGATTTCGATGAAGCAACTACTGATGTAAATTCAGAGAGATCTATGGGAGAGAAGCAGTCTAAACATAACTGAGGTCCTACAGATGATTCAAGAGCTACTGTAGTAGAAGATTCATTTATTGCAGGTATAGGAAGCATCTGCTGAATTTTATCTCTAATAGTTGTGATTTTATTTGTAAAGAAACTCATAAATTCATCACTGCTGAGAGCTAAGGGAACACTGGGCTCAACAGAGCTGTGACTTTTTGTCAGCCTGGCTACAGTGCTGAAAAGAATTCTGGGATTGTTCTTATTTTCCTCGATTAGTGATGAATAGTATGCAGTTCTGGCTTCACGGAGAGCTTTTTTATATGTTAGTAGACTGTTTTTCCAGGCTAGAAAAATTTCCTCTAAGTTTGTGGAACGCCACTTCCTTTCCAGCCTTCGTGATGCCTGCTTTAAGGTACGAATATGTAAATTATACCATGGGGCTAGTCTTCTCTGATTCACTAACGTCTTCTTCTTCCTCGGCTTCGTGTCACTTCAGTCCAGCGTTTCAGCTTCAGGTGTCTATGAAGCCCACATCGTTTGCTGGATACCACCTAGACAGCCAGCGACGGAACGACGACATGCGGCTAAACATGTCATCGCTGGTCAGATTGGGGAGGGGTCCAGAGAAAACTACAGAGTCCGACATTAATTTAGCAAAGTTACACATCGACTCAACATTAATTTTAGTGACCTCCGATTGGCGTAATCGGGTCTCATTGCTGCCGACGTGAATAATAATTTTCCCATATTTACGATTAGCCAGCAACTTCAGATTTGACTCGATATCGCCCGCTCTGGCCCCAGGAAACATTTGACTATGGTCGCTGGTGTCTCTATTTTCACGTTCCTGACTATGGAATCGCCAATTATCAGAGTCGGTTTCTCAGCGGGTGTGTCGCTGAGCGGGGAAAATCTATTAGAAACGTGAACAGGCAGGTGATGAGCCGTGGGCTTCTGCTTAGGAGTACATTTCCGTCGGACCGTCGCCCAGGCTAATTCTCCGGGCTTCTCCGGAGCTGCCCTTGGACCGCTAACAGACCTTGAGCTCGGAGGCTCCACACCAGCTAACGGGGCTAGGCTAGCTGGCTTTTGTTCGAAGGTGCGGAGCCGCGCTTCCAAATCAGTGATCCTCGCCTCCAAGGCTAACAGAACCTTACACTTATTACAGGTATCATTATCGCTAAAGGAGGCAGAGGAATAACTAACATGTGGCACACCGAGCAAGAAAGAGAGAGAGAGGGAGAGGCCATGTTAGCTAAGGTAACTAGCTAGCTAAGCTAACCGGTAGGCTAACGAACGCTAAGTCAGGAAATAGCACTAAATACCGGTCAAAATAGAAAGGTACTTGAGTAGTACCGGAATGTAGCAGTTAATGAATTGTTTAGAGTTTAGTTAGTTTTTAGGTGTGTTAAACTATAGCTAGTCTGTTGCTAATCTGTAGACGAACTATGCAACACACACAACACGATACGCTTGCAAGACAAAGTGATTCGCTTACCCGGAGAGCAACACCAACAGGAGTTGTAGTGTGACCTAGTGCTTCTCCCAGTTGCTGTGTTTCACTATCAACAGTCCCCTCTAGAGCAGATTAGCACCACTTGTTTTTGCCAAGTACTTTACAGTGATACATGCCTCAACCTGTATTTTGGAGTCTGTGAGCCACTCCATTTCCCAGCCTGGGTCCCCTCTCTCTCTGTCTCTCTCATTCCCAGCCTGGGTCCCATCTTTCTCTCTCCCTCTCTCTCTCAGCCTGGTTCTCCTTTCACTCCCTCTCTTCCCCAGCCAGATTCTGCTGTTCTGCAGAGTCGCCACCGATGGCCGCTACTTCGGCAACCTGAACCCAGCGCCTTCTCGCCGCCGGAGTCCCAAGCTGCCACCTCACCACCGGAGCTTCGAGCTGCCTTCTCACCACCAGCGTCCTGAGCGGCCTCCTCGCCGCCTGACCCACCTGCGCCACAGCAGCTCGAACTCCCAGCACAGCAGCAGACAGAACCACTGGACCAGCGGTCTCAACAACAACGGAGTCACCACCGTCCGAAGAGGTGAATCCCAGTACTGCTTCCTGAACCTCAGTGTGCCGACGACAGCATTCCCGCTGAGGTTCCTCCCCAGCATCAAAAACCTCAGTGCGCAGATGACAGCATCCCCGCTGAGGTTCCACACCAGCAACCTGAACCTCAGTGTGCAGACGACAGCGTCCCCGCTGAGGTCCCCTTACTCTGAGTGAAACCAATTGAATCTAATATTGAATTAAATGCAGTGCTGAGACTATTATTTTCAACATCTACATGAATGTTAAAATCTCCCACTATAATGACTTTATCTGAACTAAGCACCAAATCAGATAGGAAGTCTGGTAAATTCAGTTAAAAACTCTGAGTAAGGGATAGGTGGACAGTACACAGTGACAAGTAGAACTGGTTTTTGTGTTTTCCAGTTTGGATGTGAGAGACTAAGAGTGAGGCTCTCAAATGAGTTATAATTGTTCTGAGGATGAAAGTTTAATAAGTTTGAGTGGAAGATTGCAGCTACTCCTCCACCTCGACCTGTGCTTTGAGGAACATGACAATTTTTATGACTGAGGGGGGTTGATTCATTTAGACATATTCATCCTGCTGCAGCCAGGTTTCAGTAAGGCAGAGAAAGTCAATTTGGTGATCAGTTATCAAATCATTTTGTTAAGGCCTGACACTGTCTGACTTGGCTTTCTGTTTAGTTCTCTGTTTTTCCCCGGTATGGGTGTGTATGTGTGGGTGTGGCTGTAATCTAGGCAACCAGGAACACCTGAGGCCTGAGGAGCCAACCGTCTACCAGCCGGTCATCTAGGACTACTTAAGCCTCGGCCTGACTGATGGCAGACGTCAGAAGTTTCCCAGTTCCACTGGAAGGCGACGACTTTCTAGCCACCAATCCAACGAGTCACCCAGCTACTCAACCTGCGAGCAGCTAGTCATCTGTGTATTCACTGTATGCGATCTCCCTGTGCGGAAAATAAAAGTTCCTGTTTCGATCTCCTGGTACTGCCTCTCCTCTGCTCTTGGGTCCACACTTACCAGGGCCTAACAGAAACTTCTGACCCACATGGACCCAGCGGAATGGGAGCAGTTTCGCTCTGCCCTCGCGGCACAGGGGGCAGCGGTGCAGCAACTGGGGCAAGTGTTACAGAGCCTGGGGCATCAACTCCGCGAAACCCGGGACGCGGTCTCTCAGCTGTCTGCCCAGGGCGCCCCGCCACCGGAACCTCCTCCTGCACCGCCCACGGCCGTCTCCGAACCCCCCGGACGCGAGCCGTACATCCCCACACCATCCCGCTACGCGGGCGACTTAGCCAAGTGCAACGAATTCATTCACGCCTGCACTCTGGTTTTTAAGCAACAGCCGCTCACCTATGGCACCGATTCCTCCAAAGTTGCCTTCATGGCCAGCCTGCTGACCGAGAGGGCGGCGGCTTGGGCGGTGGCAGTACTGCAGAGCCAACCGTGCCTATACGATGACTACGGCGGGTTCGTCCAGGAAATGCGTCAGGTCTTCGACCACCCCCGACGGGGACGGGAGGTGGAAGATCGACTACTCAACCTTCAACAAGGGCGCCGCTCCGCAGCAGACTATTTGGTCTCATTCCGGATCCTGGCGGCAGAGGTCGGCTGGGAGGACCGCGCGCTACAGGGGCTGTTTAGGCGTGGGCTACGGAGCGAGCTTCGGGCGGAGCTCGCCATCCGGGAGGGTTACCGCTCACTGAACGAGCTCATAGCCCTCACTATAACTTTGGACGACCAGCTCTCAGCCCAGCAGAGGGAACGGACGCTGGCGTATCAAGGTCTGGCCCGGCTTGAGTACCCCCCAACCGGCCCCCGCTACCCCGACGCAACGCTCGGCCAACAGATATCTCCAGTCCAACCGGAGGCCCCGGTAGACCCGACGCCGATGGAACGTTTCTCGCTGGCCGGGGAGGCCATGCAGCTGGGCCGAGCACAGCTAACCCCCCAGGAGCGGAGACGCCGCCTTACCACAGGATTTTGCCTCTACTGCGGTCGTTCTGGACACTTTAGGGCCAGGTGTCCTTTAAGGCCAAGGGGCCCAGTCCCCTCAGGGGGAGGGGGACTTCGAGTGGGCCACGCACAGAGCTCCTCGCCGCTCGTGGGACCAGTTACGCTGGAGGCCACGGTGAGTTGGGACACCTTTCATATCAGCACTCACGCACTAGTTGATTCGGGTTCTGATGACAATTTTATTAGTTCGTTTTTAGTAGCTAAACACCACATTCCCGAGGAGCCCCTCACAGTACCCCGTGAGGTTAAGGGACTAGACGGAACTACACTGACTGTAATCACTCGTCGCACCAGGCCCCTAGGGTTAAAGGTATCAGGCAACCACCACGAGTCCCTTCAGCCCTTCATTATGGACAGGGCCTCCGCCCCCGTACTTTTGGGTCTTCCCTGGTTGAAGGTACACAATCCCACCATTGACTGGCGAACGGGACTCATAGACTCCTGGAGTCCCTCATGCTATGCTCGCTGTTTAACATCAGCGCGGCCAGCCCTGACTAACCCGGAAGTTAAGAGGGACGAGGTGGAACTCTCTGGGGCCCCCAGCCAGTATCATGACCTAAGGGCGGTGTTCAGTAAGGATCGGGCCAAGGCGTTTCCGCCACATCAGCCGTACAACTGCGCCATCGACCTGCTGCCCGGATCCACACTACCTACCAGCCGGCTGTATAACCTGTCCAAGCCAGAGGTCAATGTCCTGGAGCGCTTCATTAACGAGTCCTTGGCTTCGGGTCTCATTAGGCCCTCTACGTCAGCGGCCGGGGCAGGCATCTTCTTCGTTCCCAAGAAGGACGGTACACTGCGCCCCTGTGTGGATTACCGTGGAATAAACAACATCTCGGTTAAGAACAAATACCCGTTGCCCCTCATGGAGTCAGCCTTTCACCCCCTCCACTCGGCGAGATACTTCACTAAATTGGACTTACGAAACGCCTACCATCTGATCAGGATAAAAGAGGGGGATGAATGGAAGACAGCCTTTAACCCTCTGGGGTCTGAGGGGGTTTTTGGGGCCTGGACAAATTTTGACATGTCCTGACATTTGTGCTTTTTTCAGTGTTTTTTAAACATATTAATGTCTAAAGTCTGATAACACTGTAATCAGCACAAAATTGGCTACAATAATATGTGAGCAGCAAGTTTATACATTATTGTGTTTTTGAGAAAAAAGTGTTTATGCATGGCTAGTGAAAAACAAAAATTTTTTACTCACTGAAATAAGACCATAAAACACAAACTGAACATTGGTTCACAAGACTTTGGAGACCAGCATGTTGTAGGCTAAAGTGTTTACTTCAGAGTGCTGTGAATGTCATCTTGTTCACACATTCACAGTAAACAATACACTGATTTAAATTTTCTAAGACACTTTTTGTCCAGAAAGGCCATATGCAAGAGGGTGTGTCTGAGGATGAATAGTCATGTGATTTACCTGAGAACACAAAAGACGCACTGAACGACCAGACAAAGGCGCGCATAATGAGCCTTTCAGTCAATGTAGATGGGACGGATTAGTGCTGTACAATACAACACAATGAGGAGCCAAACGATCCTCATTTGAGTTAAAATCAGTGTTTTTACTCTGAGGACAAACTAAACTGTTTGTCTCTGTGTGGAATGTAAGGAGCGCCGCTTCACGTGCGTAACGCGCCATCATCCAAACGCGCCGAAAAAGTGAGTAAATTCTATGATGAAGTTTGATATTTTGTGTCATTTCTCGCGGGCGTGCACATATTTACCTGGTACACCTGAGATTATTTACATGTGAACAGTGGACAGTGTACAAGGCGGGACCGCATTACCTGTAATGAGGTGAGACAGGAAAAAACGGACTTCTCCTTACGTTCAAACGGATTAAATAAAAAGTGATGATTTGTTTTTGACTTGAATTGTTTCACTCAAAAGAAAACATTTCAAGCTTTCTAGCCATATAATTCTTATTTTTATGAGCCAAGTATTCGCTGAGATTCTGGTTGTTTTATTTACGCGTCTGTGAAGAGAAATGGCAGAGACAGAAAAGTCCGAGAGCGCACCCTGTCGGCTTTCTTTATTTAAAAAAAGCACAACGTTTTGTTGTTATTTATGATGGTATACCACTAAAACTAGACCCTTTACAGATTTGAATGATATACTTCTTTTATCTGTACGATCAGAATTGACAGAGCAATTTAAGTTTGTTTCGGCCTTATCAGAAAAAGATGCGTCAAAACGCGCCGGCGCGTGCGTCGACCCCAGAGGGTTAAACCATTTTCTGTTTGTTTACCTGGATGACATTCTGATTGTCTCTGACACCATAGAACAACATGTGCAACATGTCCGGATGGTCCTGAAAAGACTGCTGGAGAACCGGCTCTTTGTGAAAGCTGAAAAATGCGAGTTTCACAAACACTCGGTTAGCTTCCTGGGTTATGTGGTGGAGGAAGGCCAGCTTAGAACCGATCCTGCCAAGGTTCAGGCAGTGGTCGACTGGCCGACTCCAACATCGAGGAAACAACTGCAGCGCTTCCTTGGGTTTGCTAACTTCTACCGAAGGTTTGTGCGCAATTATAGTTCAGTTGTTACACCTCTCACTGTGCTTACCTCTCCCAAGGTGCCGTTCGTCTGGTCAGCTGCCGCGGAGCGGGCTTTTCAAGAATTGAAGCACCGCTTTACCTCCGCCCCGGTGCTGAGACATCCGGACCCCGCCAGGCAGTTCGTGCTGGAGGTTGATGCATCAGACGTCGGAGTGGGGGCGGTCCTCTCCCAGCACGCAGAGCACACGGGTAAATTACATCCCTGTGCTTTCTTTTCCAGGCGCCTGTCGGCCGCGGAGCGGAACTATGACGTGGGAAATCGGGAGTTACTGGCCCTCGTCCTAGCCTTGCAGCAGTGGAGGCACCATCTGGAAGGAGCAGAGCTTCCCTTTTTGGTATGGACAGATCACAAAAACTTAGAATACCTGCGCAACGCCAAAAGACTAAGTCCACGCCAGGCGCGATGGGCATTATTCCTTACAAGGTTTAACTTCCAGCTTACCTACCGCCCGGGGTCCCG
Source organism: Mastacembelus armatus (assembly GCF_900324485.2). Taxonomy (NCBI): domain Eukaryota; kingdom Metazoa; phylum Chordata; class Actinopteri; order Synbranchiformes; family Mastacembelidae; genus Mastacembelus; species Mastacembelus armatus. The sequence continues at coordinate 1,293,962 of NC_046650.1, read as the reverse complement.
GAATAAAAAACCAGATGCCTTGTCCCGAATTCCCGAACCGGATGGTCCCGAATCATCCCTCCCGGAGCCGATTCTCAAGCCCTCCTGCATTCTCGGCACCCTGGAATGGGGCATCGAGGCAGAGGTTCGGCGGGCTTCCAAGGGGCTCTCACCCCCAGACGACACACCCGAGGGGAGGCTGTTCGTCCCACCAGCAGCCCGCTCATCTGTCATCTCTTGGGGACATCAGGCGAGAGTGGCTTGTCACCCAGGGGCCAGACGCACCCTGCACCTCGTCCGCCAGCGGTTCTGGTGGCCGGGAATGAAGCACGACGTGGAGAAGTTCGTCGCCGCCTGCCCTGTCTGTGCTCGCAACAAACCCTCACACCGGCCCCCTACTGGGCTCCTCCAACCGCTGCCCATTCCTCACCGCCCCTGGTCTCACATCGCGCTAGACTTTGTTACCGGCCTTCCCCCTTCACAAGGTAACACGGTCATACTCACCACCGTCGACTGTTTTTCTAAATCTGTCCACTTTTTTCCCTTACCTCAGTTACCCTCGGCGGGGGAGACGGCTGACCTCCTAGTCCAACATGTCTTCCGGCTGCACGGCATCCCTGTGGACATCGTTTCGGACTGAGGACCCCAGTTCACCTCGCGGGTATGGAAGATGTTCTGCAAGGTACTGGGAGCCACCGCCAGCCTCTCCTCTGGCTACCATCCGCAGTCTAACGGCCAGACAGAACGAGCCAACCAAAGCCTGGAAGCAGCCCTCCGTTGTGTGACGGAGAAAGATCCAGCCTCCTGGTCTCGCCAGCTCCCCTGGGTAGAGTACGCTCACAACTCTCTCGTCTCGGCGGCATCAGGGATGTCCCCCTTTGAGGCAGCCATGGGGTTTCAGCCTCCACTATTCCCATCTTCAGAAGCCCACATCGCCGTTCCCTCTGTCATCGAACACATCCGCCGCGCCCGTCGGACCAGGGTGGAGACCCGGAGAGCGCTGGGGCGTACTGAGGCCCGAAATAGACTCATCGCCGACCGTCGGCGCATACCGGCACCCACTTACCTGGTAGGCCAGAAGGTGTGGCTCAGCACGCAGGGGCTGCCCCTCCGCTTCACCAAGCGCAAGCTCTCTCCACGCTTCATTGGCCCCTTCGAAGTTGTACGGGTCATCAGCCCCTCGGCAGTACAACTGAAATTGCCCCCAACCATGAAGATCCACCCCACATTCCACGTCTCAGCGGTCAAACCGGTTATTACCAGCCCGCTTCATCCCCCGGCGGAGGTATCATCCAGTATGTTACTTCTCCCACAAGTTTAATAAGCATCATTTAAAGTATTCCACAATAGAGAAGGAGGCCCTTTCCCTGTTGTTGGTTCTGCAACATTTTGAGGTGTACCTAGATGCAGGTATTCAGCCTGTTAAGGTGTATTCTTATGCAAACTCACATTTTTTATTCAGAGTGAGACCCTCTTGCTGCATTTTCTGATGCATCTGGTGTAGTCTCTGGTTGTGCTCCTGTCTCTGCCAAACACAAGTACATCTGTGACATTCTCTTCTGATAATATTCAGGAGCTGATGCTATGTGATGCCAAAAGGGAGTCTGTTGAACTGGTATCTTCAAAACAGAGTGATGAAAGTTGTGAGGGGTTGTGGCTGGTGTGAAAGGGGTTTGCCAAAATCCTGATCTGGCATCCAGTTTTGTGAATACTTTTGTATTTTTCATCATTGCCAGTGTTTCACTGCTGGGAGTATGTGGTGTTCTGTTTTCATCACTGCATTCAGGGGAGTAAGGTTGAAACAAATTCTTGGTGCCTTTTTCTTAGAATGATGACCATTCCTGTGCACCATACAGTTGGTTCATGACATTTGAGTTAACTGCTAACTCTTCCATTCTGTTGAACACTGCATTAACTTGGGCTCTGAGGGCTAAAAAAAACCTGACATGGTGTGAAGAGGGCTATGCGTGTGGCTCCTGGTTCAAGCTCAATGTGGTAAGGCTCTTTTAGCAATGTTAGGTAAATTCTTTAACAAATAGACTCGGAGGACAAACTCCAGCAAGTTATATGGAGATTTTACTTTCAAGGAATGACAGCAGCTGAGTACAGCATGAGAATCACTGGCTGGCAATAGCCAGACAAATCATTTTAATGGTATCATACAGATTATCAGGTCATGTGAAACAGAAAGAGGCGGCAATTTCACAGTAGTGCTGGAGGCCAAAGCTATACCATCTAAAGTAGCCATATTGTTAGATAAGCTATTTCTGAGGTTTTTTCGGCCAAATACAACAACTTTTGTTTTCTCTAAATTAAAGGTCCCCTATTATGCAAAAACGATTTTTTGACAATTTTGGTACATATATACCAATATACCAGTATATATGGCGGTCCCTATCCAGGGTGTACCCCTGCCTTCCACCCGAAAGAGAGCTGGGATAGGCTCCAGCAGATCCCCGTGACCCTGGTTAAGGAATAAGGGGGTGTAGAAAATGGATGGATATATGTCTATCTGGTGTCTGTACAGACACACGAAGTGAGGTACAGATTTTTCCTTTTTCCTGTTTTTTGAAAAGAAGTCGTGAAACGAAAGGTTTCCTCTGGCTCTGCCCAAACACTGCCCACGGAAAAGTTCGGCAGAACTCCACTGTCTGCCAGGATGAGGATGAGCACAACACGGCCACAAGCTAAGCACAGAATCTGCTCTGTTGCTGACTGCAACAAGTGAAAGTGAAAGTGACTTGTGTAGCCAAGTATGGTGACCCATAATCAGAATTTTGCATTTAACACATTCCAAAGTGCACACACAGCAGTGCCTGGAGGTGCAGTGCCTTGCTCAAGGGTCTCACCTCAGTCGTGGTATTGAAGGTGGACACAGGGCGTTGGCTAATCACTCTGCACCACTGACAACTCCTGCCGGACCTGAGACTCGAACCCGCAACTTTTGGGTTACAAGTCCGACTCCCTATCAGACTGCCCCACAAACACAGGATACACAGAATTTGGGCACAGGCACAGAATTTGCCCTCACTCCCAAACTCACAAGACTAGAAGGCAGAGAAAATGTATTTCATTTAAAAAGAACAGATGCTAGCAAATCTCCCCAAACTTTTCTGCGTTTGTGGAAACCACTCAGACTGATCTGAAAATGAGGGCCAGTTCAATGCTAGATTTGCTTCACAGCTGAAGTTGATCCACACCAACAGTCCATGAGCAGTCCTACAATCTTTCAGTGGTGAGTTTCTATATTTTTAAATATGTTTTATTTTCTAGCATTGACAGGTTAATAGTCGGGCTCACCTCCACGCACAGCCTGGGCTCTGGCTGAGGGGCTGGACTGTCTTCTACTCTGGAGTTGCTTGCAGTGAGAGGCGGCGAGCTGGTGTGGGCTTGCTTGTAGCTCCCCAGCTCAGCCACCTGGTGTTGGAGTTTTCCCCCCTCAATGAAAAGGTTGCTTTCCTACACCTTCGAGTCAGGGGCAGGTCTCTCACTGTTGTTTCAGCCTATGGGTTGAACAGCAGTGCAGAGTACCTGGCCTTTTTGGAGTCTCTGGGAGGGGTGCTGAAAGGTGCTCCAACTGGGGACTCCATCGTTCTGCTGGGGGACTTCAATGTATAGGGTCATAACACCTCCCCCCCAAGACCAAACATTTTCTCTTAAGAAAAAATGTTTTGCCTTTTTTTTTTTTTTTCAACACCTTGAAAGAGCATCTGCCATGACATTATCTAAACCCTTTTTATACCGAATCTCCACATTGTAGTCTTGTAACAATAAGGACCAACGCATAAGACGATGATTGCTGTTCTGCATCCGAGTCAGAAACACTAGAGGATTGTGATCAGAGAAGACGAGGGTCGGCTGTGAAGTGGAACCAACATACACTTCAAAGTGTTGTTAGGATAACAACAAGGCTAAGGCCTCTTTTTCAAGTGTTATAATGTAGCTGGTGGGTTTTGAATTTTTTGCAAAAATAGCTAATCGGATGGTCTATGCCCGCATCATCCTCTTGCAGGAGTACTGCCCCTGCTCCGAGAGCACTAGCGTCCACCTCCAACTTAAATGGACGAGTGAAGTTTGGGGCTGCAAGTACAGGAGTACTACAGAGGAGAGCTTTGGCGGCCTCAAAAGCAGACTGACACTTCTCTGACCACAGAAACGGGATTTTTGGACTGACTAAGCTCGTGAGAGGAGCTACTACCTCCGAGAAGTTTCTACAAAATGCATGATAATATCCAGCCATTCCTAAGAGCTCACGATGGGTTTGAGGTACTGGAATATCCAGAATGGCCTGTACCTTGGTGGCGATGGGAGAAACTTGGCCCTGGCCAACCTGTTTTCCAAGGTAGGAAACTGTTGCTTTGCCAAATTCACATTTAGCTAAGTTGAGCATAAGGGAAGCCTGTTTTAACTTCTCAAAGATTTTGGTCAGCGTGTCTAAATGTGCAGTCCAGGTGTCAGAATATGCCACTATGTCATCTAAGTACACTTCACAATTGTCCACACCTGACAGCACTATGTTCATCAGCCGCTGAAAAGTGGCTGGTGCATTTCTTAATCCGAATGGCATGACTGTGTATTGCAGAAAGTGGTCCGGATTCACAAAAGCAGAAATCTCTGAAGCACAAGGTGTCAAAGGAACTTGCCAATAACTTTTAAGAAGGTCCAACTTTGTGACAAATTTAGCGGCACCCACACGGTCGATACAGTCATTCATACGTGGCAAAGGAAACGAGTCTGGTTTGGTAACGGCGTTTACCTTTCGGTAGTCGTTACAAAATCGAACAGTCTGATCAGGTTAGGGAACCAGAAGAGATGGCGAACTCCAAGGGCTAGTACTTGGGACAGCGAAACTATGGTCTAGAAGATAGTTTACTTCCTGACGCATTATGGCACGTTTTTCTGGGTGAGTACGGTAGGCATGTTGCTTAATGGGTTTATGAAGTTCCACATCAATATCGTGACTTAACACGTTAGTTTTGGTGGGAATGTCATTGAAAAGTGGCAAATTATTGTGAATGAGCTTATGAATGTCCGCTCGGGCGGGTTCTGACAAATACGCCAAGTAACTGTCTAAACTATTCAAAACTTCTGAGTTCTGAAAACGCACACAGGGGACAGAATTATGTTTGTCACTTAATCCGTCATCACTGGGTCTATATGACGAGCGAATGACAGACACAGGGGTAACAGGAACAGGTTTCGAAGAAGAAAATTCTTCCTTTCGATCAACATACTGTTTTAGCATGTTGACGTGGCACACGCGAGTGGTTTTCTTCCGGTCTGGAGTCTGAATTACGTAGTCAGTCTCACTGAGCTGACGATTAACGACGTAGGGGCCAGAAAACTTGGTTTGTAAGCCGGAACCAACAATGGGCAACAGAACTAACACACGGTCACCGGGCTGAAAAATCCGTGTAACAGACTTTTTGTCATAACGGTCCTTCATTTTGAACTGTGCCTTTGACAAGGACTCACACGCTACATCACAAGCATGATGTAGTCTTTCTTTAAATGAACTAACATAGTCCAAAATATTCTTTCCAGGGCTTGGCTTCTCTGAGAGCCATGTTTCACGCAGCAAACGCAATGGTCCACGCACAGTGTGGCCAAAAACTAAGTCAGCTGGACTAAACCCTAACGACTCTTGGCAAGTTTCCCTCACAGCGAACAACAACAATGGTAAGCCTTCATCCCATTCTCGACTTGACTCGGAGCAAAACTTCCGTAACATACTTTTCAATGTTTGATGAAACCTTTCAAGTGCACCCTGACTCTCGGGGTGATATGCACTAGATGTTCGGTGTGTGACTTTGAGCTCTGCCATGACCTGAGCGAAAACTTTTGACATGAAATTGGAACCTTGATCACCCTGAATATGCTTTGGCAGACCGAATTTGGAGAAAAATTTTACCAGTGCCTTAACTATGGCACGAGCTTTTAATGTTCGAAGTGGTACTGCCTCGGGGTATCGAGTGGCAGCACACATGATGGTGAGAATGTACTGGTTTCCAGATTTGGTTTTAGGTAATGGACCAACACAGTCAATAATGACGTGTTCAAAGGGTTCCCCAGTTACAGGAATTGGTTTTAATGGGGCCACAGGAATTACCTGGTAGGGCTTACCGGACACTTGACATGTATGACAGGAACGACAAAATTTTATCACATCGGACTTAAGTCCTGTCCAAAAGAAATAACGTAGAATACGATCGTATGTTTTACGTATTCCCAAATGTCCTGCCATACTGTGATCATGTGCTAGTGTCAAGATTTGGAAACGAAAGGGTTGGGGCACTACTACTTGACAAACAGAGTCATGTACATCACCAGAGCTCAGAGTCCAATGTCGCATCAAAACACCGTCATCCACAAAGTAAGTCACACCTCTATTACATTGTTGACTTTGCACAAATGACATACAGGAAGACAAAAAAACATCAGTTTTCTGTGCATCAATTAGCTGTTCTCTGTCCACCGACAGAGACGATGTTTTGTCATCAGGTCTTAATTCCACACATACAGATTCTTCTTTTTCACATTTTGTTGATAGACTTGGCGGATCAGAAGTTTGAAGTTGAAGTTTGTTTGAGCACGGGTTACAGCACACATGGGAAATACTACGGGTGAGTTTAACACAGAGTCATCTGAAACACATGCGGAAGCGGTCGGACGTTTGACCACTTCCGGCAACGGGAAGACTTGTCCGCCGGCTAAATCATTCCCAAGGATAAGATCAACCCCTTCAATTGGCAACTTAGCTCGAATGGCAACTTTACATTTGCCTGACATAAATCGGGATGACATCGCCTTATGTGTTGGTCCTTGTTGATGCAAGACTACAATGTGGAAGTTCGTTACAAGAAAGGTTTGGATAATGTTATGGCTGATGCACTAAAAATAAAAAAAAGAGACAAACATTTTCTTAGGAAAATGTTTGACTTTAGGGGGGGAGGTGTTATGACCCTAGGGGTCATTATGTGTATGGTTGTGTTGTTGGCCCTCCCCCTCCTCGTGTGTGTGTGTGACGGATGCTGAAGTGGGCGTGGAAGTAGGAGGACCGTGGATTGGACTTCCGGGATTGGTCCAACACTTCCCGGAAGGAAGATAAGAAGCCCACGGACTACTGCTCAGGAGAGCTATTCTCCCACCTTTGCCATTCCCAGCTATTTGCTAAAGATTTCGATTTCGAGTGAGTTAGTTAGAGGTTAGGTTTTGTTTCGTTTTGTAGGTTTAGTGGTAATAGTAGTTTTCTTTGTTTTCGATTAGAAATATTTAGATTCTTAGGCTACGTTTGTGTTTTGTTTTCTCCTGTTTGTTTTAGGAGTTTCCAGGCTAGCGACCTGTGATTTTGTGTTGTTTCTTTAGATTAGATATCGTAGGGCTATTATAGCGTTTCTGTTATTCATTTTCGCTTGTTTGATACCGTAGGGCTAAATCTAGCGTTTTTGTTTGAGTAGGGCTATCTTTAGCGTTTGTGTTTGTTTTCATCCTTCGTGTAACATCCTAGGGCTCACGGAGTGTTTTGTTTATTTTGAATATTCTGTATTGTATTCTGTATTTTAACAGAATAAATATTTTGTTAAGTATAATTAGTATTTTCGTGTTTGTTGAGAGTGGAAGAGGTTTGGAGGAAAACTCCACAATCGTGTTACGCTCCGGCAACCCCTAGGCTGGGGCGTAACAGTGCCCCATTACATTTTGTTCAGTTGTAAAAATGATTACTATTTTGCATCCAAGTCAGAAATACGAGAAGGTTGTGATCAGAGAAGACGAGGGTCTGCTGTGCATTTGAACTAACGTACACTTCAAAGTGTTGTAACGCTAACAATAAGGCTAATGCCTCCTTCTCAATGGTGCTATAATGCAGCTGATGTTTCTTGAATTTCTTCGAGAAATAACAAATTGGATGGTCTATGCCCACATCATCCTCCTGTAGGAGTACAGCACCTGCTCCGAGAGCACTAGCGTCCACCTCCAACTTAAATGGACGGGTGAAGTTTGGGGCAGCAAGTACAGGAGCACTACAAAGTAAAGCCTTGGCGGCCTCAAAAGCAGACTGACATTTCTCTGACCACTGGAACGGAGTTTTCGGACTTACTAAGCTCGTGAGAGGAGCTACTACTTCAGAAAAGTTTCTACAAAATGCACGATAATATCCGGCCATTCCTAAAAATCGGCGGAGCTCACGGCGTGTCAGAGGGGCTGGAAAATCAAGTATTGCCTGTACTTTGGTAGCAATGGGGAAAACATGGCCTTGGCCAACCTGTTTGCCAAGGTAGGAAACTATACCTTTCCCGAATTCACACTTAGCTAAGTTCAGCATAAGTGATGACTGTTTTAACCTGTCAAAAATCATGGTTAGCGTGTCTAAGTGTGCGGTCCAGGTATCAGAATATGCTACAATGTCGTCTAAGTAGACTTCACAATTGTCCACACCTGACAGTACTATATTCATCAGCCGCTGGAAAGTGGCTGGTGCATTTCGAAGTCCAAATGGCATGACTGTGTATTGCAGAAAGTGGTCCGGAGTCACAAACGCAGAAATTTCTGAAGCACGAGGTGTCAGAGGAACTTGCCAGTAACCTTTTAGTAGGTCTAGTTTTGTGACATATTTAGCGGCACCCACACGGTCGATACAGTCAAACATACGTGGCAACGGGAACGAGTCTGGTTTTGTAATGGCGTTTACCTTTCGGTAGTCATTACAAAACCGAAACGTCTGATCAGGTTTAGGAACCAGAAGAGACGGCGAACTCCAAGGACTAGTGCTTGGAACAGCGAAACCATGGTCTAGAAGATAGTTTACCTCCTGATGCATTATGGCACGTTTTTCTGGGTGAGTAGGGTAAGCATGTTGTTTAATGGGCTTATGAGTTTCAGCACCAATGTCATGACTTAACACGTTAGTTTGGGTGGGAACATCATTGAAAAGTGCTAGGTTATTGTTAATGAGCTTACAAATGTCAGCTCGGGCGGGTTCTGGCCCCTCAGGCATTCAGGAGATCATGTTCAGTTCTGGAGGAAGGCCTCTCAGGCGAGCCAGAATTTGACGCTGTCATTGGTGCACTGAGGTTCTGGGATTTGAAGAGGAACTTAGCAGGGATGTCTTTGTTGGCGCACTGAGGCTCGCGAATCTGGGGTGCTGGTGACTGGGAGTGCCTCCTCGGGCAGCGGCGTTGCAAGCTCACCGAGGATTCAGACAACAGGCTAGCCAAGGATTCAGGCAACAGGCTAGCCAGGGTTTCAGGCACCCTAGTCAGGGATTCAGGCAACAGGCTAGCTGAGAACTCTGGCAACAAGCTAGTTAGTGTTTTATGGTTTTAGAGGCTTGTAAATAACTGCCAACAATTTGTTTAGTTCTGGTAGAGGCCTGAAGATAGAGGACACCTGAACAAACATGTAGGGTCTTCTCCAATATGAGTCCACCCCTTTTGACAAAGATATATAAACCTGATGTTGTAACACAAAGTTATAGAATTCTGTAAGACTTCTCTCCGTGCGCACGTAATTAAACCTGAGATGATTCATCACACTTGTGTCTGTTTCTGAGAATTAGCAACTCTCAAACTTAAAGAAATTTCCAAGGCATGTCCTATTTCCTGGTGGGAAAGTACTTTCTGGATCTAGTCAGATTCAATGTAGCCAGAGATCTGGTCTATCAAATAAGCCAGAAGTAAACCAATTTTCCCCAAAATACAGCCCCCAATCTGAGGTGATTGTAGCTCAGCACTAACCATAGATCCCCAGCTTCTTCAGTCCTCATGTCAAAGTGTCCTTGTACAAGTCCTTGAACCCTAAGTTGTTCCTGGTGGCCATTATAGTATAGTATCTATGTTTGAGTGTGTGTGAATTTAAAGTGTAAAGTGGTTTGAATATGCTAGAGAGCATAGTGATGTCTATTTATCATTTACCAAAAACTGAATACACCTCTAAGGTAAACAAAAGTCACTTACCTGAAATCACTACAGCAAAATTCCGCCTGTGATAATTGTGTGAACAAGTTTAAAAAACAACCCGTGAACACCTTTCCTAGTTTTAATATGGGTTCTGTCTACTGTAACATGGCAGTGGCACTGTATGGGAAAGGGAACATATGCATCAGCAGACTACTTAACATAAGTACAAACCCAGTTGCGGCAGTGATTCAGAGACAACGTAAGGGTCATTCTAAAACTAACAGAAGGTGCAAAAAATGACACTACTCATGAATTACTTTTGACAGACAGTAGGTAATTTAGACTTGTCACAAGAGTTATTTGTGGATACTGCTGTTCCATTCAGTTCTGCGCCAGCTTTAAAGGTACAGACATTGACTGTTGATCCTCAAAATTGCAGTAACAAGAGGGAGTATTGTTGCCAAGGCAACTCCTGTATAAACAGAACAAGGCGGAATTGGGGGTTGGGGGCAGATAGAAAAAGACAGTGTTATTGGAAAACATTGTACTGATTGAAATAAAGACTGAACTTTATCCCTGATATTACTACACATTATAAAAAAGATGGCCTGGATTTGCCATGACGGCTTCAGCCACAACTGATGAGAAACCACTTCATGACTGGTGATACAAGGCTATGTGTTGTCAGACACTGTCCACAACTGCAGTGCTGGTGTTATAATTACACTCAGGGGAAGCAGAGCTCCCCATATACTCCCTCTGCATTCCTAGCATGCAAAGCACAATCAAGCTAAATAGTCTTTAAAGCCTGTATGGTTTTGAATAGTTCCATAAAGAATGTTTACGTTGCTCCCACCTAAATGATATACAGTAGATGAATGATGACTGATGAATGAAAGTGGCTGTACAATGCAATACACCAAGAGTCAGTACAGCTGGAAGATGCAGACTGCCCTCAAATATGTTTGAACTAGATTTCAGTAATGTTATTGTGTTATGATAAAAAGAATAAACATGAAAATGCAAAAATAAGGCTGTTCTTGAAAGAAATTGTAGTTATAAATAAAAAGACCAAAAGTAGTGTCTTTTTAGACTGCATTTTTTAAGTTATTTTTAAGTGTAATTTTCTGATTTTTTGATATACTTTTCAACAAAACTAGTGCTGGGTGTTTTATTTTTAAACCCATATTGAAGATACAGTGCCACACTGTGACCTTTTCGTTTTTCCACTCCTGTTTTTTTCCCAGATAGTCTAATTGTGACCCTCTCTTGGAACTTTGTAGCTGTGTCACAGACCTCTATGGCTCACAGCATTAAAAGGTACCATTAAAACAAGACATTTCCCTCGAGGCCAGAGCTAGAGATAAAGGCAGATGAAAGGTTAGAAACTAGTAAAATAATAACCAGAAGATTCATGAATCCACTGTAGACCTCCTAATCCACTTCATATGTTGTATATTATTTGCAGAGAATCATTTGGCCAGCATTATGTGTCCTGAAAAATGTCCCTCCTTCTGCACACTAGCTGCATCAGTGTCTAAACTCCTTAATCATCCACATGGTCCTGATATCCAGACATGACTCACTGGGTTTACTGGACTTTATTTGGGAAGCTATTAAAATCCCGGAGGGTCCTGAGTGAAATCCCAAACCCTCTTCTTTCTATTGAACTGTTCATGAGCAGATCATTGAATAATATCATTTTTAGAGCCCAGGATTATCAGTTGGGATCTGCACATCGACACATACAACAGAACTGGAGATGGCAGAGTGCAGAGTCTTATAATGAAGTATAGTAGGTGACTGTGTATGGACTGTTTTTCCATGAACCCTCAGAAAGACTCACTCTTTATTTTCTGCCTCTTATAGTCACCAGACAATTCTAGTGCTTAGTCTGATGAAACTAAGTCTTTAAATATGCTTAATTAATTCTCAACATTGACAGAGACTGATGATGTTAGTCTAAATCAAGGTTGGTTTTGGTGTGCTTACTGTAACTAATGTGAAAATAAATCCCATTAAAAACACTTTCATTTGAAAACCCCATTATTGAAGAGCACATTACAGCATTGCTTTAATGAAGATAATAAATCAGTAATAATAATACTACTAGAGATTATGATTGTGACCTGATGAGCTTAATATTGGATAAAACATTGTCTATTTCAAGGGTATTCAACTAAAATTTAAAGAGGTCCAGTTAGAGAAAATTTCTTGAAGCAAAGGTCCGGAAGATCATAATGTCTAACTAGTTAGTGTGATATGTATTTAAGTAGCCTAGTAGTTTTATCAACATCTGCATGTAATCAATACCTGACTGTCAAATCAAATTAATTCAGTACAATTCAAAATCTTTCTGACAATATTTATTGTCATGTAACATACAACTGAACATATATGTATGGCTGTAGATATGTATAATGTTCTCTCATTAACTAAGTTAATAAGTTCTCATTAACTCTCTCTTTCTCCGTCTCACTCGACAGTTTCTCTCCCTTTGTTTTCTACGTGTATCGCTATCTTTCTTTTTCTTCTTCTGCTTCTCTTTTTCTTGTACATGTATAATTTGTCTCTAGCGCTGTTTACACTGTAGAGTCGTAATGTTTACCGCGTGGGATGCACAGACTTGATTGGCTGAATGGTATCACGTGGGATGGCTCAACTCGCATGCAATTGGTCTGTGCGTTTCCACTACCGTAAAGTCTAAAAAAGCTGCGCCGGTGGAAATACAAGCGCCCCGTTAGGTTTTAAATCACAATCTTCTGTTTTGGCTGTAGGTCCGGGTCCATATGGGGTGGCTTCTGGGTCCGCACCCGGACCGCGGTCTGCCTGTTAGTGACCTATGGTCTATTTGAACGTAATTACAATATATACATTCACATCCCTTCACTTTTTTGCACATTTTATTACGTTGTATAAATTTAGCTTGAAATGGAAAATGTTGTGGATAATGTCAGTGTGGCAGATTGAAGTACACATTAGTGGTCTTTGTTGAGTTCACACAGGGAGGCAGTCTGGTGGAACAAAAAGATGGCATCTTATATATATGAAAATTTCCTTCACATATCCCTCCTTTTATCATTCTATGATAACTAAAATATGGTCAGGATTCATCAGGGCTGAGCAAACTAGGGATGTTTCATCAGAAATTATAGTCTTATACGACGCCCAAATGGGCCATTAAATAGCATGACAACATGTCAACTGGGTGAAAATAATCAACAGGAACACAGACTGATGAAGTTAAGGTCTTCCACACATATACAGTCACACACAAAATTGAAGCCAAAAAACTCTTAAAGACCATCCTCTCTCCCCCTTAAAGCTCTCAGGAAGCTAATAGTCAATAGGTACATTTTTATATGTAAGAGACCACGTCCCCAAGTAGTCCCTATTACTCCCTGCATGAATTGACAGTGCTAATGAGGAAATGAAGGTTTTATTAATTCACCCAGAGGATAAGATGAGGGAGAAGCAGGGGATTAGAGGACTCCATCTTTGATTTAAAGGTTAATTTGGAGGGGAGGGTAGAGGGAGCACAAAGAGTGGTATTGACAACATTTTGATGCTTCTGGATGTGGGCCAGTTGTCAGTTGAGAGTCAGATGAGAGGGAGATGAAGTGGCAGCTAAATTTGGGTCATCACTGGGCAACACTTGGGGGCAATTAAGAGTGTTAGCCTCATCAATAACACCAGTGGCTGCATCGGATCACATAGAGCATTGGTAAGAGCTTCTAGCACTACACACGTGGTGTTAGGGTGGCATTATCCACTCAACTCAACACTTGACTTTGATAAGGTCAACCTTGAGGAGCAGCAGGCAGATTGGAGTGATGTCAATAACCTTATACCGTCATGCTGGTGACCTTGCTGGGCTCAGTGCTGCCTTCAATTCAATTCAATTCAATTCAATTTTATTTGCATAGCGACAAATCATCTCAAGGCACTTTGCAAAAACTAAAACTAAAAACCCAACAATTCCCTTATGAGCAAGCACTTGGCGACAGTGGAGAGGAAAAACTCCCTTTAACGGAAGAAAAAACCTCCAGCAGAACCGGGCTCAGTTTGGGCGGCCATCTGCCTCGACCGGTTGGGGTGAGTGGATAGAGAGAGAAAAGAACAGCATCAATAAACAACAAATAGACACTGCAGGTTGGTGGGACCAGTAACTGCACATCAGCGATATACAGCTCCCGGACCGGGGACACCTGCAGAAGGTACTGAGAGAGGGGGAGAGAGCTCAAACTAGGGCAGAGAGAGAGCACAAGGTTAGTGACATTCAATGGTGGAATATACATGAGGTGGGAGGAGAGGGAAGGGGGGGGGGGGTTAGGGTAGGGGGGCTCAGTGCACCGATGGTCCTCGGGCAGTCTAGGCCTATAGCAGCATAACTAAGGGATGGTTCAGGGTTGCCTGAAGCCAGCCCTAACTATATGCTTTGTCAAAGAGGAAGGTTTTAAGTCTAGCCTTAAAAGTATAGAGAGTGTCTGCCTCCTGAACCCAGGCTGGGAGCTGGTTCCACAAGAGAGGAGCTTGATAACTAAAGGCTCTGCCTCCCATTCTGCTTTTGGAAACTCTGGGAACCACAAGTAGACCTGCACACTGAGAGCGAAGTGGTCTATTGGGATAATATGGTACTATGGGGTCTTTAAGGTATGAAGGAGCTTGATTATGAAGGGATTTGTATGTGAGAAGAAGGATTTTAAATTCTATTTTGTATTTTACAGGGAGCCAATGAAGAGAAGCCAATATAGGAGAAATATGATCTCTCTTGCTAGTTCCTGTCAGGACTCTGGCTGCGGCATTCTGGATTAACTGGAGGCTTTTTATGGAGATATTGGGACATCCAGATATTAATGAGTTACAGTAATGTAGCCTTGAGGTAACAAATGCATGGACTAGTTTTTCTGCATCATTTTGAGACGGGAAGCTCCTAATTTTGGAAATGTTGCGCAGGTGAAAGAATGCAGTTCTAGAGATTTGTTTTATGTGTGAGTTAAAGGACATGTCCTGGTCAAAAATAACTCCAAGGTTTTTTACAGTAGTGTTGGAGGCCAGGGCTATGCCATCTAGAGTAGCTATAATTTTAGAAAAGTTATTTCTGAGATTTTTTGGCCCAAATATAATGACTTCTGTTTTCTCTGAGTTTAAAAGTAAAAAGTTACTGGTCATCCAGGCCTTTATGTCACTTAGACAGGCTTGAAGTCTGGTTAACTGGTTTGTGTTAACAGGTTTAATAGATAGATATAACTGAGTGTCATCTGCATAGCAGTGGTAATTAATAGAGTGCTTCCTAATGACATAGCCTAGAGGAAGCATGTACAGGGTGAACAGAATCGGTCCTAGCACAGAGCCTTGTGGAACTCCATAACTAACTTTTGTACATGTGGAAGGTTCATCATGGACATGAACAAACTGGAATCTGTCCGATAAATAGGATTGGAACCATTTTAACACTGTTCCTGTGATACCAGTCTCTGTAATAAGATGTTGTGGTCAATGGTGTCGAATGCAGCACTAAGGTCTAGGAGGACAAGTATAGAAACAAGTCCATTATCTGAGGCTAAGAGAAGATTGTTGGTAACTTTTAACAGTGCTGTTTCTGTACTATGATGTGCTCTAAATCCTGATTGAAAATCTTCAAATAGTTCATTCCTGTGTAAGTGGTCTGATAGCTGCTTAGCAACAGCTTTTTCTAGGATTTTAGAAATAAATGGCAGGTTGGATATTGGTCGATAATTAGCCAAGACTCCTGGATCAAGACTAGGCTTTTTGAGTAAGGGTTTGATTACTGCAGTCTTAAAGGCCTGTGGTACGTAGCCTGATAGTAGAGATAAATTTACCAAGTCTCATAAAGATGAGTTCATTAATGGCAGGGTGTCTTTAAGCAGTCTAGTCGGGATGGGGTCTAAGAGACACGTTGATGATTTCGATGAAGCAACTACTGATGTAAATTCAGAGAGATCAATGGGAGAGAAGCAGTCTAAACATAACTGAGGTCCTACAGATGATTCAAGAGCTACTGTAGTAGAAGATTCATTTATTGCAGGTATAGGAAGTATCTGCTGAATTTTACCTCTAATAGTTGTGATTTTATTTGTAAAGAAACTCATAAATTTATCACTGCTGAGAGCTAAGGGAACACTGGGCTGTGACTTTTTGTCAGCCTGGCTACAGTGCTGAAAAGAAACCTGGGATTGTTCTTATTTTCCTCTATTAGTGATGAATAGTATGCAGTTCTGGCTTTACGGAGAGCTTTTTTATATGTTAGTAGACTGTTTTTCCAGGCTAGAAAAATTTCCTCTAAGTTTGTGGAACGCCACTTCCTTTCCAGCCTTCGCGATGCCTGCTTTAAGGTATGAATATGTAAATTATACCATGGGGCTAGTCTTCTCTGATTCACTAACTTCTTTTTCAGAGGGGCCACAGAATCAAGCGTTTCACGCAGTGAGGTTACAGCGCTGTCAACAATATGATCAATTTGGTAGGGAGTGGGATTGAAGCAGCTGCCCTCCACTATGTTTATACTTGGCATAGATGTAAATAAAGATGGAATCATTTTCTTAAATTTATTAACAGCGTTGTCGGATAAACATCTGCTGTAGTGGAATTTTCTTCCAAACGCTGCATGATCCATCATCTTAAATTCAAAAGTTATTAAAGAATGATCTGACAAAACAGGATTTGGGGGAAAAACTATTAGATGTTCAATTTCGACACCATAGGTCAGAACAAGATCAAGGGTGTGATTGAAACAGTGGGTGGGTTTATTAACATTTTGAATGAAATCAATTGAATCTAATATAGAATTAAATGCAATGCTGAGGCTGTTATTTTCAACATCTACATGAATGTTAAAATCTCCCACTATAATGACTTTATCTGATCTAAGCACTAAATCAGACAGGAAGTCAGGGAATTGTGAGGATTTTACAACAGAACAAATGGTCACTAACTTGTGGGGGTTGAATGTTTGCTTGACCCTTTCATGGTATGTGGTTCTGTCTGTTTTATTGGTTTAGTGTTTTAGGGTAGGAAGTTGTAAATAACTGCCAACAATTTGTTTCTTTGATGGTAAGAAGACTGAAGATAGTACCTGAACAAACGTGGAGTCTGTTCAAGATTAGTCCACCCCTTTCTTGTCAAAATGTATATAAACTGGTGTTTTAACACAGACGGCAGAGGACTTCTGCAAGAACGTCCTCTCCGGGCCTGTGATTAAACCTGAGATGATTCATCACACTTGTGGTTGTTTTCTGAGAATTAGCAACTCTCAAACTTAACGAAATTTCTACCACAATTTGGCGACGAGGATGGGATGGACAGGCCACTGACCGGCGCCTGTTCTGGACCGAAGGAACCACCGGTGGTAAGATTTAAAAATGAAGGGAAAGTTCCGCTCCGACAAACGGAGGGCTGGAATCCCGCCTGAGGTCAGAACGGGTGGCGGACAGTGGATGCTCCATTCATTTAATAAGTGAGTACAGTGTTATGAATCATTTCTTGTGTGTGTCTGTTAAGTGTTGATTTATGTTTTTGGTATGTTTTTGGTCTGCGTCAAAATGAAAAACCCTAGGTGTGTGTGTTTGGTAATCACGTGATCTTTGTAATCCCTCCTGGTAATGAGACCAGTGTGTCTGAGGGACAGACGCCAGATGATGAAAAAATAATCCTAACAAAACAAAAAAAACAAAAAAGAAGAAAAAAAAAAGAAACAACGAGAAAACCCCACTGGCTGAGGATTACAAACGTAAGTCTTCCTTCGGGAAGCCATATGGTTTATTAAGGAAACGACCCGTACGTGGAAAACATGAAAAAATTAAGACAGTACTGAAGAAGTAAGCTCTGATTGTTAATGAGAAGTTCGATAATGTTGTTAATGTGAACTAAGCTGTTAAATGAGAAGTACGCTATTGTCTATGAGGAGTAAGATGTTATTGTCTATATGAAGTGAACTATTATTGTCTATAAGAACCACCTTAGAAATTGTCCCATATCATGAACTGGGCATATGAATGAGGTGATAATTTTATAAGCTTTGTGGTGACTCCTTCAGTGTCTTGTATGCACAATGTGTGTACAATAAGGGTACGTTGCTCGGAACGAAAGTGTCATACAAACTACCTGGCTGAAGAAAGTTACCCAAAGTTAGTGTTTGTCTGATAAGATCTGACCATACGATGAGATGGGAAGATCAGTGTGAATGAGAAATTATTGTGTGTGTGTTATAAGCCCAATGAAAGTGTAAGCACCAGCCCCAGTGCTAAATGATGGTAGATAAATGGGTTAAAAATGTGGTTATAGAATGTTGTTGAGAAGGAGAAGAGGAAGTAAATAGAAATAAATTGGCACTCTTTTCAGGAGTGAGAAAGGGAGGCAGAAATAGAAGTAAGAAAAAACTGCTGCAGAATTAAGGGTAAAGTTAGAGAAATGATGTTGAGGAGAATAAGAAGGTAAAATTGAAATGTAGGGTGAGAAAGTAGAAGTTATGTGTTACAGGTTCGTCAAACTCCGATGGGGACACATCAGACCCACAACACAGCACCAGTGGGATCGCAACAATTCACCGCTACGATGGACACCTTGGATGAAGCTGTGCGGACTGCAATTCCTCTGAGAGTCTGCTGGTTTCAGATTCATGATACTGGACAAAAGGGGGGTGAGTTTCCAGCTGATTATTGCACCCGCATGGAAACTGTATTCGCTGCACACTCCGGATAATGCAGCATAAAGTCACCTGTGGAAGACTGCATTAATAAATGTCTCAACCTGGCCCAAGGAGCTGCGTCATGATGTCATGTGTTGGCTGGGAAACAAAGACTGAAAAATGTATGGACACATGTCTTACACGCAGAAAGGAACCGAGAGGAGTCAGACATGGACCGGGTAAAAAAAATAAAATTCTCCGCTCACCAGCAGGAAACTACACAACCTCGCAGAAGGAGCCTGCGATCTCGACAGAACAATGCAAGGAGATGTCAGGGAAATCAAGGATTTGTTCAGAATCAGCTTCAAAAAAGGACAGTTTCACACTTTAAAGGACATGGACACATATCCTATAACTGAATCAACAAAGACTGATGAAATACAATTGAATGATTGGACCTCAGGAAACCCATATGATGACAGTGCTATAGAAATACCCTGACTAATAATGTAATGTTTTTTTCCCTCTGATTGGTAATTACAATTGTGTTGACACTTTGTGTCAAAAGGGGGGAATGTGAGGATTTTACAACAGAACAAATGATCACTAACTTAAACCAATGTGGGGGTTGAATGTTTGCTTGACCCTTTCATGGTATGTGGTTCTGTCTGTTTTATTGGTTTAGTGTTTTAGGGTAGGAAGTTGTAAATAACTGCCAACAATTTGTTTCTTTGATGGTAAGAAGACTGAAGATAGTACCTGAACAAACGTGGAGTCTGTTCAAGATTAGTCCACCCCTTTCTTGTCAAAATGTATATAAACTGGTCTTTTAACACAGACGGCAGAGGACTTCTGCAAGGACGTCCTCTCCGGGCCTGTGATTAAACCTGAGATGATTCATCACACTTGTGGTTGTTTTCTGAGAATTAGCAACTCTCAAACTTAACGGAATTTCTACCACAGAATTCAGTTAAAAACTCTGAGTAAGGGACAGGTGGATGGTACACAATGACAAGTAGAACTGGTTTTTGTGTTTTCAAGTTTGGATGCGAGAGACTAAGAGTGAGACTCTCAAATGAGTTATAACTGTTCTGAGGATGAAAGTTTAATAATAAGTTTGAGTGGAAGATTGCAGCTACTCCTCCACCTCGACCTGTGCTTCGAGGAACATGATAATTTTTATGACTGAGGGGGGTTGATGACATATTCATTGACTGACATATTCATCTTGCTGTAACCAGGTTTCAGTAAGATAAAGTAGGTCAATTTGGTGATCAGTTATCAAATCATTTACTAACAGAGATTTAGATGAAAGAGACCTGATATTTAATAATCCACATTTGACAGTTCTGTTTTTCTGTTCAATAAGAGGAGTGGTCTTAATTTTTTATTAAGTTTTTATGAATAACTCCTCTTCTGTTCACTTCTGATTTATTTGATTTATATGTTCGAGGGGCAGACACAGTCTCTATGTGGTTTGACGGGGGCGGCGGCTCTAAGGAAACTGCAGAGAGGCGTTTTAGACTGAGTCTCTGCATCCCGGTCCCCACCCTGGATTGTCAGGCTTTAGGTCGGCTAATAAACTCGGCCAAATTTCTAGAGATGAGAGCTGCACCATTCAAAGTGGGATGGATGCCGTCTCTCGCTACCAGACCGGGTTTTCCCCAGAAAGTGGCCCAATTGTCTATGAAGCCCACATCGTTTGCTGGACACCACCTAGACAGCCAGCGACGGAACGACGACATGCGGCTAAACATGTCATCGCTGGTCAGATTGGGGAGGGGTCCAGAGAAAACTACAGAGTCCGACATTAATTTAGCAAAGTTACACACCGACTCAACATTAATTTTAATGACCTCCGATTGGCGTAATCAGGTGTCATTGCTGCTGACGTGAATAATAATTTTCCCATATTTACGATTAGCCTTAGCCAGCAGCTTCAGATTTGACTCGATGTCGCCCGCTCTGGCCCCAGGAAACATTTGACTATGGTCGCTGGTGTCTCTATTTTCACGTTCCTGACTATGGAATCGCCAATTATCAGAGTCGGTTTCTCAGCGGGTGTGTCGCTGAGCGGGGAAAATCTATTAGAAACGTGAACAGGCAGGTGATGAGCCGTGGGCTTCTGCTTAGGAGTACGTTTCCGTCGGACCGTCGCCCAGACTAATTCTCCGGGCTGCTCCGGAGCTGCCCTTGGACCGCTAACAGACCCTGAGCTCGGTGGCTCCACACCAGCTAATGGGGCTAGGCTAGCTGGCTTTTGTTCGAAGGTGCGGAGCCGCGCTTCCAAATCAGTGATCCTCGCCTCCAAGGCTAACAGAACCTTACACTTATTACAGGTATCATTATCGCTAAAGGAGGCAGAGGAATAACTAAACATGTGGCACACCGAGCAAGAAAGAGAGAGAGAGGGAGAAGCCATGTTAGCTAAGCTAACTAGCTAGCTAAGCTAACCGGTAGGCTAACGAGCGCTAAGTCAGGAAATAGCAATAAATACCGGTCAAAATAGAAAGGTACTTGACTTGTACCGGAATGTAGCAGTTAATGAATTGTTTAGAGTTTAGCTAGTTGGTTTTTAGGTGTGTTAAACTATAGCTAGTCTGTTGCTAGTCTGTAGACGAACTATACAACACGACACGCTTGCAAGACAAAAGTGATTGGGGGGGGGGGGTGTGTGATGGAGTCCAATTTGATGGAGAGCAGTTTGTCCAGTGAAACTCTGAACCACGACTTCACAAAAGTACTCCCACTCTGGCACCACGTCTTAAGATGGTCTCATGTATCTATACAGTGCAATATTTATTATTTCAATATTATTTATTAATTTATTTATTTATTTTTTTTTCTCTCTTTTCTTAGTAATATTATTGATCTCTAGTGTGTGATTGTGTGTTTGCTGCACCATGCCAAGTAGTGTCCCCAATCTCACTGTAAACACACAGCACGTTACAATGAGAATAAAGCTTTTCTGATTCTGATTCTGATTCCTATTTGTCTTTTGCACAGACTATACTGAAATTACTGCTACTGGGTTTACTGGTCTAGTGTGATGCTTACTCAGGTATTTACTGTAGCTTCTGGTGATTTTTACCTTTTTTGCACCCTTTTAAATTTAATATGGGCTTTCACTTGGTAGCTGGATTTATGATAGGCTCACAGACTCCTGCTTCAGCCCTATCCCACGTCATCCATTCCTCAGGCTCCTCTACAAGACACACACATCCAGACCCTCTTCCCTCAAACACCCCACATTTAGAAACATAAGTCTTTATTTGACTGGCCTGGCTTTGTTTTCACAGCAAATCCATAGGCCTACTTCCACCGCACTGGTGAGCCCAACAACTTTCCACACTTCTCAAGACCAGTCTGAGAATTATTGTCATAAAGGGAAATCATTGTTTTTAATGTAGCTTGCAGACTTTTGTGCAACTGCCCTCTTTTTTCTGGTCTCTTGTTGCTAGTGTGATATGTTAGCTGTGTGGAATTCGACTAAAGTAGAAGCTTGGTCCTTTTCAAATTATTAAAGACCCGCTTTAATACTATTAAAAGTTTAATAGTTTGTGGACCAAACAAGAAGCCTGTTTTATTGTGAACAAACTTATCATAGACACATGTACAGTGAAGTAGATAAAACATTATCAGCTGATCTGAGTGAATTTGAAAATGTAAGTGATTTGTTTGGAGGAAAACCTCCAATCACACTGTAAGGAATCAAATAAAGCAGACAAAATAGTGTGGAAAGTATTAAACACCATAGGAAGAACATGTGAAGAACCTGTTGATCTGATTCATACTGTATAAAAAGTTCAGCAAAATGATGACAAAGGCAGATACAGGAGTTTAAGTCTGGAGAAGAGAAGACAGAATGATTGCTTTCATATGAGTTATATAGGATAATAAGAAAACATTTAAGTACCACATTTTGATTACTCTGACTGCATATGTGTTTATGTCTGTGGACATAAATGGCAAAGTACCAAAGTATGTCCATGAATAGGGCTTATGAAAACCATATGACATGTGCTGAAAAAGAAAGAACTGCATAGTTTACTGCACCTCCCCCATTCTGACACACATATTCACCCCCCACCTCTTCCAAAAACATACAGTTCTTTTCCTCAATTCCCTCCCTTTCCCCCCTTCTGCCTACCCTGCTCTTGCTATATCTCCCTCCCTCTACCCCTATCCTTTTCTCCCCTCCCTCCTTCCTCTCTGAAATCTTGCAACAATCTGCATGCACTCACCACAGATCTGTTTCAGCAGGATAGAGTGAAGAGCAGAGACAGACTATGAAAAAATCAGGGTTCAGATAGACAGATAGTCAGGGTTCAGATAGACAGATAGTTAATAGAAAAGTTCAGATAGACAACAAAAGCAGATAAAGGGGAAAAGACAGCTGAAAGAAACCTTTTAAGGCAGAGACATAAAAGTGTGGAGAAAGTCAGGTAAGAGACAGGCAGAGAGTGGAGAGATATATTCAGTTCTAAAAAAGAATGGGTTCCCTGATAAGCAGTGCTACTGCTCTTCTTTTAACCTTTCTTCTGGCTTTGCTCTGTGGAATTTCTTCGGTCCTGGGCCAGGAACTGAGTGAGAGAGATGCACTATGTAATGCAGATGGTTGCTTTGTGGTCTATTTCCAACGCAAAACCTTTCTGGACTCATGGAGGGCCTGCAAAAAGAAAGATGGCAACCTAGCTACTATCAAACGTAAGGAGGATGCCACTACCATTGCAGCTCTTTTCTCCACTCTGGACTTGCACCATTTACACACCAAGGTCCATGTGTGGATTGGCCTACAACGGCAGCCTCGTCAGTGTACCTCCACACACCTGCGCGGTTTCTCATGGACTACTGGTGATCAGGACACAGAGTATACCAACTGGCAGAACGAGGACTCCCCTGCTAAGTGCTCAGCGCCACGCTGTGTGGTTATGAGCTACAGCATTCATGAGCAAAATGATAACTTAAAATGGCTAGATGGCCCTTGCTCAGTCCCTGTAGATGGGTATCTTTGCCATTATTCCTATAAAGGAATGTGTCCTACTTTGTGGAATGAAGGTGCTGGCAATGCCCAATACACCACACCATTCACCACTTCTTCTCTAAGTACATTGCTAACCCATATACCCTTTGGATCTGTTGCTGTTGTGTCCTGCCCCACAGGCCAGAAGGAGGAACAGAGAGTTGTGTGTATGCTGAAGGTAGATGGCTCAGTGGGGTGGTCTAGAGATCCCCCCCTATGCTCTGATCCCCCTGTATCACACAATTTGTGTGACAAGGATAATGGTGGATGTGAGCATTTCTGCAGGCTGGCTGGTGATCACGTCTATTGTGAATGTGCCAGTGGGTATAAACTAGGAGATGATGGGAAGAACTGTGAGTTGTTTGATGCTTGCCAAGGGGCCCCCTGCGACTTTCAGTGTCTGCCCCATTCAGATGGGTACCGTTGTGCCTGCCCTGATGGATACATGCTTGCACCAGATGAACGTGGTTGTTTGGATGTAGATGAATGCCTCCAGAGTCCCTGTGAACAGCTTTGTGTGAATGCTCCAGGAACATTTGAATGTCGATGTCGAGAGGGTTACCATCTGGATGATGAGGGTGGCTGTGAGGATTTAGATGAGTGTATACATGACCCATGTGAACATGCCTGCGAAAACACTCCAGGGTCTCATATCTGTCACTGCCATCTGGGTTTTTTCCCAATGCCTGAGGACCCAAGCCGATGCCAAGACACAGATGAGTGCCAGATTCCTGGGGCCTGTCAGCAGATGTGTGTGAATTATGAGGGTGGGTTTCAGTGCTATTGTGTGGAAGGTTACGAACTCATGTCTGATCATTACTCATGTCAGAAAAGAGGGGATGACCAATCCACTGTCACACCTCCCTTTCCCTGGGTCACCCACCAACCTGGATCAAAATTCGACCCTGTGGACTATGACTGGAAGCCACAGCAGAGTCACACTGACTGGCCCCCAGGGGAGGAGCACTGGCTGACTGATCTACCCAGAGTTTTGAATTCCAATGTCATTTGGGTCACTAGTGCTCCACATGTGGAACTGCCCACTGACTTAGCATTGGACCTTCAGACACAGGGGACTGGAATGGGGACTGAAAATGATAAGAAGAACATACACAACAGAGGAGAAGATGGGTTGAATTGGGTGCCGAAATTTCAGTCTGAGACAGAGTTTTTGCACACCATCTATACCATACCTCCACCCACCACCAGCTCCAGCACTGTTCAAGACTTGTATGAGGATGACAAGGAGACCACCACAGCTCTTCCGTTTCTTTCCACCTCTACTATCTCTGAGGGAGCTTGGAATTGGTGGAAAGACCTTACTACTTCCAGCCAAAACCGTGATGATATAGTTAGAGACAAAAACATGCCCACAGATTCCAGCTACCACAATGAGGGAGAAGAACTTAGCAAAGACTCTCAGTTCACAGAAGAGGAGTTACAGGAGGAGGAAGAGAACCATGTAGAGATCACACATTCCCAAGATCCAGCTGTTTCTACTCAGTTTACTTTTTCTCAGTCACCCCCAGGCAAGGGCAGAGAGAGTGGGGACATTGTGGATTCCATCCTGGAAGAAAGGGGGCAGAAACAGAGCACCACCTGGCTCCTGGTGGGCCTCCTAGTGCCCATAGGCATCATCATTGTGGTCATGGTGGTGCTGTGCATCGTCTACTGTACCCGCTGTGCTGTTCAGCCACGCAATAAGAATGCCACTGACTGCTACCACTGGATCTCTGGGGCTCATGATAAACAGGGAACTGCTCACTCCTCAGCAGGGGTCAAGACCCATGTTTAAACAGATGAGAGAAAGAGATATTTACATAAATGGGTTTCAGAGGTAAGCAGGACTGAATAATAAGCCTAGCAACGAGCCAGCTAAATGTCTTACTCTGAGTGTGGAACTGCCCACTCTTTGAACACATTTGGATAATATTATTGAATATCAACAAAAAATATGTGGGCAAGGGACTCTGCAAAACACAGATTTTTTTGAGATTGTGATGCTATGTGGTACAAAGTGATATTTCATACCACCACGCACAATCTAATTGCTTTGTGATTGCACCAGGCTACATTGGTATATCAGAAAATCTGCTAGTATCTGAGTGTTCAATCATTTCTTCATTTCAGCATTTCACAGGGAGCGTTAAGTACTGTTAGGAGCCTTGGCAATTATTGTACAGATGCTACTAGCATTCTGCCAAATATCCCCCCAGGTACAAAAACATTTTGCTGTCACATGATATTGCTGTGAAAAAAGTCAATCCAAAATTACTGTGCAGAGTTGAGTGGCTAATAATAGAGCAAACCCTTCTTTGTATATTGTGGTTCTATTGTATTTATGGTTGTTTCAGTCATTCTTTAAAAAATTGTACAACTTTAATACTTCTGACACTGACAACTTTTTTATGAATACCATAAACTTGGTGATGAGAACTGTATCTCTACACATGGGAATGTTTTTCCTCACTTACTACAGTTTAAGGACATTTCTCCTTTTGTTGACATTTTTTGAAAAAAGGTTAAAGTACAGATGTTCATGTTGCACAGGGAATGTTGTAGCAGCTGGTAGCTGACCTTAGCTTTGTAACCCTAATTCATTCATGAACTTCATACGATTGTGTTCTAAACCAGCCCTGAAATGTTTTTACCGACATGGTGGATTACTGCTGCAACACACTGCAGCCAGTGCCACACCTTGCCTTTGCTGGTAGTTACCAATTTTAAAAGACTGAGATTTCAAAGAATTCAAAATGCCAGATTTCAAAATGTTAAATAACTTAAACATGTTTTATTTGGAGAGGTGCTTATTAGGTATTAGAGTGTATGAATTTTATATCCCAAAGGGGCACACAAAAATTAGGTACTTATCATTCTAAATTTACGCATAAAATATGCCTTTATTTAATTGATATACTGTGAAAATAAGAACCTTCTGATGTCTTTGTATTATGTTTTAGGAAATTGTGAATTAAAAACCACAACAAAGATTGCACAGAAAAGTTTACAACTGGTTTTGACTTTCTGGCTTTCCTCCAACCTTTCAGTGCACCTAATTGGCCTTTGTTATATGAAGTTTCAAACACATTCACAATTACCATCTGATTAGAAAAACTGTTAAATGCATTTTAAAGCAATTTAGAGTTACCTCCTCAGAGAAGTTTTGAAAAGGATGTGGATAGTGGGAGGGTTGGGTGTGTGACACCAGGATACTGTAATTTCAAAAATGGCCCTCTCTTTGTAGTTTGTTAGTGCAGAAAAAAGACAGGCAGTAAGGAACCATTGTGATTTCATTGGCTAACGTAATGTGCTGATCAAAAACAGGTCCTAGCTCTGTGACTGGCTCTCTGAGGGGGTCTCTCTCTCTCTCTCTCTCTCTTCTCTTACTTTGTCTCTCTCCCTTTATGACCTATTTTCAGCATTGTCATCCTGTTTGCATGCTCAGTGTACAGGCACAATCCAGTCACCAGTGAACTGAGTTGTGCATTTTCCTTTGGTAACATTCTCTTAGCATGATGTCAGGCAGCAAAGATGATTTAAAATTCAATTGAGTTATTTTAGTTTTTTTATGAGTAATAATGTAGTTATAATTGTTCTTTGTCAGGGTCTGACAACATGATAAAATCAGTATAAAGTCAAACAGAACAAGAAAGATGAGCAGTATACAATTTAGAGAAACAAATCACCAGATTTGTTAAACATACCTGACATGATAACCCAAAGTGTCTGCTGGAAACCTTATCAGTGTTTACAGCACAACTCTGTGTACAGTTATTCCTGGATTACCAACATCAAACATCACTTAACTTACTCTTCCACAGTAGGAACACTGTCTTTGAACACTGTCTTGTCTCTCCCCTGATACTGTGGGTGTTTAATATGAAAAGGTCATATCACATAATGATTTTAAAGCTTTTATTACGTAACAGTTAGCCACAAAAAACATGCTGCTGATGCTATTTGTTGTTTCTATGTGTTCTCAGAAACTCATACATATATTAGTCTTCAATAAGTTTTGCCAGTTGCCAGCATAGAAGTGACAGTAATAAATAACTATACAGTACATTATTAGTACAGTATTAGTCCTGCTGGTACCCATCCAAAGCTATTTGGAGACACTTTCAAAACATTTTGCTGAGTAAAAATAGAATCTTAATGGTTTGTTAACTTCTAATTCAGAATAGAGCATATGAATATAACTCATTGCAGAGACAAAATGTGTTTACTCTTAGAACAACACCATCATTGATCATGGGTTGGATGGACATAGGTTATGTCCTCAGGAAAAACAATATCCTCTATCATCTGTTTAATATCCTTTGCCTCGACCTGCTCTTTATCTGGATGATAAACAACTGGAGACATGTTTTCAAATGAGGAAAGGCCTAATAATTGAAAATGAATCCTCAGGTTGATCTGTTGTGTCTCCTGTTATGATTTATGTAGGTTCTATCCATCCTTAGCTTCCCGATGATCTTCATCCACTAACTCACGCTTCCCAGAAGGGGCTTTTTGTGTGGATCAAGTCAATGTCAATGTCAGGGCTCATTTAAAGGTGAGAAAGTTCAAAGTATAATGACAGAGATTACTTAAATCATGTTTAAACCACAAAAGTGGTAGAAGTCCAAACAGGCACAAGAAAGCAGTGAATAGAGCAAGTGTTTCTGTTGAGAATGTAGGTACTCTAATGTATGTTGATGAAATTGCTCAGAACTTGAGAAGGCAGATAAAAAAACAAGGCTGCAGACAGTCTGAATTTCTGTGTCAACACAGGAACAAGTTTAATACAGGGGTGAATGCCACAAACAATTTAGTGATGCACAAACTAAAAATTCAAATTTAAGAAGCAGTATACAAAAATGTACACGCTCAAAGCTTAATATTTATTAGTCGAACCAGTGTATACATACAGCACAAAATCTTTAGCTCATGTTTCAAAAGTAAATCCTTTGTCAATGAATAAGTTAACACTGTCAAATTGAAATGTTCTGTCAGCATTGAGTCCAGATTCTCAGTGTGAACTGCTGAAAAACACAATCATCACAGTATAACACCAAGCCAGTTAAACTTTAGGGACATCAATCTGTCCATTTAGGAAGTACAAGTGATTATGAATCAGTTTCACCTGCTTTGGTGCAAATGAAAGTGACATCACCTACAAAAGAAAGGCAAAAACAAGATAGTCTCCAAAGAAGTTTTGCAATGGTTTTGCATGTGGTCGTCAGACAAATGTTCTCTCATCCTTCCTAGCTGATCTTTTCAAGTTAGGTGTTTTGCAAGGTGATTAGCTGTGCCCAGCAATCCAAGTCCCTAAGG